>NW_005879762.1:0-6769 GCF_000147115.1 Myotis lucifugus | reverse complement strand
CACGTTTACCTATCTGTCTGTCTAAGTCAATTTGCAGACGCATGTCCCTCTGACAAATGCTCGTGTTTTCTGCGTCTGAGAGCAGAAGTAAGATTGTGGGACAAGCAGGTGCGTGTGGAGAGCGAGGAGCCCACGCCTACGTGACTGTGTGTCTCCCCGTGTGGGAGACAAATCATGGGGACATTTTATATCTGTTTGACAACAATGAAACAACTCTATGTGGTGCATCCTTCATTCATGAATTATATTTAAGCCACACTGGATTTCTTGATGACATTCAGGCTGTAAGAAATCTTAACTTTCTCTTTGTGGCAGGATCCTAAGATACTTCTCTGTTCTCTCTGACATAGAGTTAGTGCCCTTCCACCATTGTGTTATCTCAATTTTTCTATTTCTCCCATTTCTTCTATCTTTCCATTTTAATCTTAACTCTGCATTTTTTGGCTCAGTTGAATATTTTTAATATTTAGGTTTCTTCCTCTTAACTTACTAAGTATACATTCTTTTACTACCTATTTAATAGTTAACTCCTTCCCAGAGATTATGACATGTATCTTTGACTAATCACTGGTACTTTTTCCTCTTCCAGGACAATGCAAGGATTTTAGAACCCTCAAACCTCATTTATCCACCTGGCTTATATACTATTGTTGTCATGCACAGTGTTTTAATTTTCTCTATTTATGACCCTTATGATAATATTATTACTTTATAAAGTCGATATTTGTTTAGATTTATCTCTATATTTATCCTTTTCTTGTCCTTTATGTTTTCCTACATATCAGAGCCACCAACTCGGATCATTTTCCCTGTACAGGAGGACTACTCTTTTTCGTTTCCCTTAGTTGGTGATGAGTCATTTCACCTTTTCCCCCTGAAAATTTATTTCATCTTAATTTTGAAAAATTACATGGGGATTTGCCTTATTGGATATCAAGAATTTTATTATGAAACTATAGTAATTGAGGGAATGTGTTTTGGACAGGGATAAACAAAATTAAAGTGGAACAGAATAGAGATCTTCTAATGGACACCACTGGAATTCTAATGCAAGCAATGTTCTTTGCCACAGCCTTAAACAGGGCAGGAAGTAGGGATGGAAAAGAGGGGTCAAATGTATCAGATGGTTAAATACATTCATCCCCGGTCAATTGATCTTACCACCTTTTAACTGTTCTTGATGTGCTCTCTTCCTTCATCACCCATCTTGCAAGCATCTGCAGCCCCCTTCCCCTCTCTCTTTATCAGGCTCACTTGGTAAAACCACAACCCTGGCTAATCTAAATTACCCAACTACTGCAAGCTTCCACCTTGTTACAGAACATGGCTAAAGAAAAACACAAAACCATCTGACTGGTCTCACCATTAAATTAATGGCCCTTGACTTATATACTTAATGTAATAAGTATGCTTATTATTTATTGTCTACTATGTGGGATACAAGACTCATAAAGCATATTTAAGGCAAACAAGCAAGGAGCTATTCTCAGTTGAAAGGTTTGGAAACTGGGATTCCTGAAGAGTCAGTGAATTTCCACAAACCTGAGACACAATGGAATCAGGGCTCACACCCTGGCTGTGTGACTCCCGGCTGCTCCTTCAGTATCCCTGGGGAAGACTACAGCCAGGCAGAGGCCATGCTTACCTATATTTCTAGTCCCCACAGCACTAGAAGGCTCATTAAATGTATATTGAATAGATCAATATTTGTAATATATAGCATAAAAAATTTATATTGTAAAAAGTTTCCTATAAGGAAGGGCCAAAAGGAAGAACAAACTCCAGCTACCAAAGTATTTAAAAATATAGTATACTAGTATATCTACACTAATAAAAAACAAAGATACTAATTGACTGTAACTTTGCTATGCCCAAGCAACACCCACCAGCCAATCAGAGCAACTATATGAAAATTAACCCAACCAAAATGGCGGTCGGCAGCCATGGACCTAGAGCAAGCAGGAGGCTTGGTTGCCCCAGCGATGGAGAAAGCCAAGCTTCCCGCCTGCTCTGGCCGGCTGTGGCCTCCACAAAAGGCAACAAAGTTTCAATTATAGAAGCTAAATAAATCCCAGATACCTGTGTCCAGCCAGCCTCCACTGGGAGCTTGGGTGGCTGGGGGCTGTGGCCAACCTGAAAACAGCCATCAGCCCCTTACCCGGGCTGGCCAGGCACCCCAACGGGGACCCCCACCCTGAAGGGGCTGTGGCCAGCCTGCAAACAGCCATCAGTCCCTCACCCAGGCTGGCCACACCCTCATGGGGTAAGGGTTCCCGCTGTGGGGCTTGGCCAGCCTGCAAACAGCCATCAGCCTCTCACTCAGGCTGGCCAGGCACCCCAGCGGTGACCCCCATCCTGAAGGGGCTGTGGACAACCTGAAAACAGCCATCAGTCACTCACCCAGGCTGGCCAGGCACCCCAGCAGGACCCCCCTCCCTCCATGAAGGGGGTGTGGCCAGCCTGAAAATGGCCCTCAACCCCTCATCCAGGCTGGCCAGGCACTCCAGCATGAACCCCTACTCTGAAGGGGGTGTGGCCAGTCTGAAAACAGCCCTCAGCCCCTCACCCGGGCTGGCCAGGCACCCCAGCGGGACCCCCACCCTGATCCGGGACACCCTTCAGGGCAAACCAACCAGCCCCCAGCCATGCACCAGGCCTCTAGCCTATATAATAAAAGGGCAATATGCAAATTGACCCTAACAGCAGAACGACTGGGAATGACTGGTCACTATGACACACACTGACCACCAGGGGGAAAACGCTCAATTCAGGAGCTGCCCCCTGGTGGTCAGTATGCTCCCACAGGGGGAGCTCTGCTCAGCCACAAGCCAGGCTGACGGCTGCCAGCACAGTGGTGGTGGCGGGATCCTCTCCTGCCTCCTCAGCAGAGCTAAGGATGTCCAACTGCAGCTTAGGCCTGCTCCCCACTGGCAAGTGGACATCCCCCAAGGGCTCCAAGGCTGCCAGAGGGATGTCTGACTGCCAGCTTAGGCCCAATCCCCTGGGGAACAGGCCTCAGCCAGCAGGTGGTCATCCCTGGACGGGTCCCAGACTGCGAGAGGGCACAGGCCGGGCTGAGGGACCCCCCGAGTGCACAAATTTTTGTGCACTGGGCCTCTAGTTTAAATATAATATTACATTTAATATATTATATTTTATTTATATTGTACTTATATTATGTTAATATCACAATTAATAGATATAATTATATTTCAATATAAATTAATTTGCAGCAGTTTTCTCTGAAGAGAGTTTAATGGACTCAGCTCTCCCTCCAGCTGACCTTTAGCTTGATGATAATATGCTTTGTGGTCATTATATTGTATTTGTGGCTAACAATTCTCCAACTTTTTATCTCTGAAGATCGGCAGTTAGAGGCTATCTTCCACAGTTATATTTGTGCATGGCCATACCTACATTCTGTTTCCAAATTTTCTGCTACCAATACTTTTCAACCTCTGCTTAAACCTTCCATCTACTCAGAGTATAAATCTTGATTTCTCCTGTCTTTATTTCCTTCAAGTTATGTTATCTTTTAAACTTTTCTCACAATTTTTTTTTTAAAAAAGTGCTTCTTACTGCTTGAAAAACAAAACAAAAATCCCTCTCCACCTTGGACCTCTTTCCTTCTGAAAATCATTTCCTTATAGTCTCCCTCCTCTTTTGTTCATTATAAAATTCATGTAACTAATTTAGCCCCGGCATTTAGAAGGCATTCATAAAACATTGATATGAGGGAGGTGCTAATTCAGCACTCTCTTTTCCAATGATCTCATTCTTACATTCTCTTAAACCAGGGTGGACTTGCAAAAGTGCCATGATCAAAATTAAAGAACCAGTTGGGAAGAGTTTGCTATCAATCAATGTCATATCATTTCCACCAGCATAGAGTAACGACACACTGAGAGTTCAAAGGTCACATTGCCTAATGGAATTTTTGTGTTCTGTGAGGGTTAAGGGAACTGTTGGGTGGACAGGGAGGGCTGCAGGGTGCTAAGGTCAGAGATTAAATGAATAAGTATGAGCTAGGGTCACTATGCTTTAGGTCATTTATGTTGACTTACTCTTAAGGTTATTCTAATGTCTTTTTTTTCAAATTAGAATGTTAGTTTTATTCAATTTTTAACTTTGGTTGATTGCAAAAACCATTCTTTTTTCCCATTTCACTTTGTGTTGGTTTCAGGTGTACAGCATAGTGGTTTGACAATCATAGACTTTACATAGTGTTCCCTCGATACATCCAGTACCCCACCTGGCACCATACATAGTTATTACAATATTATTGACAATATTCCCTAAGCTTTACTTACATCCCTGTGACTATTTTATACCTACCAATTCACGCTTCTTAGTCCCTTCACCTTAAGGCCATTCTAAAATCATAACTTTTCAAAGTATTGTACTTTACTTTGCTATAAATTTAAATATTTGCTAACACCATATCAAATATCTATAAATAGCCCTAGCTGGTTTGGCTCAGTGGCTATAGCATTGGCCTGTGGACTGAAGGGTCCCAGGTTCAATTTCGGTAAAGGGCACATGCCTGGGTTGGGGGCTCAATCTTCAGTGGGGGGCGTGCAGGAGGCAGCTAAATCAATGATTGTCTCTCATCATTGATGTTTCTATCTCTCTCTCCCTCTCCTTTCCTCTCTGAAATCAATAAAAATATATTTTAAAATATCTATAAATAATATACCAAAAAGAACAGTAACTTCAGATTTGCATTTGATGTTAGTTCTCAATTACTCATAGCACTTTTTCTTAGCCCTAAAATTGTGGCATCCTAAGAGTTCTTCAACCACTTCAAAGGGTGTTGTGAAATGATGTTAGGAATCTACTGAAGCAAAAAAACCTGGGTTTGTAATCATCTGTGCATCAGTTTGGGAACCTTACTAATACAAGTAAGATCTATGATTCTCTTTTCCCCCTTCTTTGCTATCTTTTAAAAAAATTAAACATTTTATTTTGAGACACATAATTTACTTAACAGTAGCAAGAGTAATTAATACAGAGAGAGTGCCTGTGTCCTTTATTTAGTTTCCCCAATGGTAATAGATTGTATTTGTGTCTAATTCTAGTTCTTTTGCCTTTCCACATAAACTTTAGAATCAGTTATCTACATCCATGGAATAACTTGTTTACTGCCTGTTACTGCCATGTAGTTACTGCCAGGATTTTAATTGGCATTGCATTGAATCTATTGATCAAGCTGGGAAAAGCTGACATCTTGACAATATTGAATCTTCCTATCATGAACATGGACTATCTCTCCATTTATTTAGTTCTTTGATTTCATTCACCAAAATGTTATCATTTTCCTCATGTAGACGTTGTATATATTTTGTTAGATTTATGTCTAAATATTTCATTTTGCGGAGTGCTAATGTATATGTTACTATTTTTAATTTCAAATTTCATTTGTTCATTCTGCTATATTAACCTTGTATCCTGCAACCTTGTTAAAATTGCTTATTAGCTCTAGGAGTTTGGTGTGTGTGTGTATGTGTATGTGTGGTTTCTTTAGAATTTTCTACATAGACCATCTTAACATCTGTGAACAAAAGCAGTGTATTTCTTCTTTCCAAATTTGCCTTCCTTTTTAAATCTTATTTAATTAGCTAGGACATCCTGCAGAATGTTAAAAAGGAGTGGTGAAAGGGTACATTTTTGCTTTGTTCCTGAAACTTAAAAGCTTCGAGCTTCTCACCATTAAGTATGATGTTAGCTGTAGGGTTTCTCTCTTTGTAGATATTCCTTATCAAATTGAGGGTATTCCCTTCTATTCCTGGGTTATTGAGAGTTTTTATCATGAATGGGTGTTGTATTTTGTCAAATGCTTTTTTCTGCATCCATTGATCTGATCATGTATTATTTTTTGTTTTTATCACATGTAATGGATCACATTGATTTTTAAATGTTGAAACAGCCTTACATACTTGGGAAATTTTCCACTTGGACACAGTGTATAATTCTTTATCCCATTGTTGGATTTGATTTGCTAATATTTTGCTGAGGACTTTTGCATTTATTTCATGAGAGATATTGGCCTGTAGTTTTCTTTTCCGGTAATGTCTCTGTCCAGTTTTGGTATCAGAGTAATACTACCCTCATAGGATGAGTTAGGAAGAATTCCTTCTGCTTCTATTCTCTGAAAGAGATTATAGAGAGTTGATAGAATTTTTTTTCTTAAATGTTTGGTAGAATTCACTAGTGAACCCAACTGGGCCTGGTGCTGCTTTAGGTTATTATTGATTCAATGTCTTTGTATTTAGTGTTCAGAAGTCTGGTTATAATGTGTCTCGGCATGGATTTCTTTAGGTTGATTTTGTTTGGGGTTTGCTTATCTTCTTGAATGCATGACTTTGTGGGTTTTGACAAACCTAGGACATTTTCAGCCAGTATTTCTTTAAACACTTTTTCAGATCTACTCTCTTTCTCCTCTCATTATGGGACTCTGGTGACGCCAGTATTAAATCTTTGTCATAGTTCCACAGATGCCTGAGGCGCTGTGATTTTTTTTTTCCAGTTTGTTATCCTCACTGTTGCACTGATTGGGCATTTTCAATTGCTCTATCGCCCATTTCTGCTGGTGAGCCCATTCATTGAGTTTCATTTCAGTAACTGTGTTTTTTTACTTCAGAAATTTACATTTGATCCATCTTTATAAATTCTATGATTTTATTAATAATTTTTTATAATTTTCTGTGTGTCTAGCAGGTATGTAATTTGACTTGTTAGCTTGGACTTTGTTTTTTGTAGTTTTTCTTCA
>NW_005879761.1:0-6770 GCF_000147115.1 Myotis lucifugus | reverse complement strand
TCACTTGTTGATAGATGCATGTTTGTTGTTCACAATTTGTATCTTTACCTTTTTCTTCTTCCTCTTCTTAAAGGATACCTTTCAGCATTTCGTATAATACTGGTTTGGTGGTGATGAACTCCTTTAGCTTTTCCTTATCTGTGAAGCTCTTTATCTGACCTTCAATTCTGAATGATAGCTTTGCTGGATAAAGTACTCTTGGTTGTAGGTTCTTGGTATTCATCACTTTGAATAGTTCTTGCCATTCCCTTCTGGCCTGCAAAGTTTCTGTTGAGAAATCAGCTGACAGTCATATGGGTATTCCCTTGTAGGTAATTGAGTCTCTTTCTCTTGCTGCTTTTAAGATTCTCTCTTTGTCTTTTGCTCTTGGCATTTTAATTATGATGTGTCTTGGTGTGGTCCTCTTTGGATTCCTTTTGTTTGGGGTTCTCTGTGCTTCTTGGACCTGTAAGTCCATTTCTTTCACCAGGTAGGGGAAGTTTTCTGCCATTATTTCTTCAAATAGGTTTTCAATATCTTGCTGTCTCTCATCTTCTGGCACCCCAATAATTCTGATATTAGTGCGCTTGAAGCTGTCCCAGAGGCTCCTTACACTATCTTCGTATTTTCGGATTCTTTTTCATTTTGCTTTTCCGGTTGGGTGTTTTTTGCTTCTTCGAATTTCAAGTCTTTGGCTTGATTCTTGCGCTCCTCTGGTCTGCTATTGGGTATAATATTCTTTATTTCAGTCCGTGTATGCTTACTTTCTAGTTTCTTTATCGTAGCATCGAGGGTCTCATTAGTTTTTGTGAGGCTCTCCACAAGTTTATTGCAAGCCCTCAAAATTGCGTTTTTTAGCTCCATATCCTCCATTACTGTCATGTTTTTTTGTCTCTGCATTTTTTATGCTTTCTTGGTGCACCCCCTTGTGGTCTTTGTGTGCAGTCTTGTTCTAGTTAAGCCTTGATTTTTTTTAGTTAATACTGAGGGATTTGACCACCAGGCTGACTGGCTGTGAGAATCAGCTGTGTGGAAAACTTCTGTCCTCTGGGGAGGTGCTAATCTAGCCTTTGCCTGAGGGGATCCGGCAAATGGCTCTGCACAGGGCTTGGGCGGGGCGGGATCAACAGGGCGGGCGGAGGGAGCAGTTATGGCTGCTCTCAGTCCCGTTCCTAGAGGCTCTGCTTCTCAGAACCCCGGCAGCCGCTGCAAACCTCGGAGAGAAAGCTGCCCTCACGTTCCAACTGATGCCAGACAATCCCGCTTCTCCCGTCTGAGTCTGAGTCCCTAGAGACTCGCCTGGATCTGGAGCCCAGAGTCTGAGACTCCCTTCCTACTGAAAACGACAACTGCGCCCTCAGCCACCAGCCCGCTTTGCGCGCGCACCTCAGTACCTTTGTATTTTCCACACTGCGCCTCCTCTGAGCCTCGGTTTGCTGTTCTCTTTCCTTCTAGTTGAAGAGCCTCTCCTCAGCCAGCATTCCTTTGGTTCTGGGTGATGTCTGTTCCGTCTTTTAGTTGTATTTTTGAAGTGGTTGTATGCGGCAGCAGTCTCCGGTGTTTACCTATGCCACCATCTTGGTTCTCCGACTGTAGGATTCGGAGCGAGTCTTCCATTAATGTCTTTCCCGATGGACACAATCTCCGGGCTGTCGTAGTCTTTGAATCTCTGTCTCCTGGGAGACCTGTGAAATGAATGTTACTAATTTTTAGTTCCTACAATGCAGAATGGCTGCTCCTTAGTTTTCCTCATTTTTGGGAAACAAAAGAGTTAAAAGTCAACAATACTTTAAACCGTCATAGGAATAATTATTCTCAATTCATTTAGTCCCATAGTTATTTTTGTTTATCCTGATAATTTGAAGGTAGTCTTTTTTTGAATTCAGTTATTCCTTGAAGTTCTATAAATCTGCATCCAGTTCAAAGATATGACCTGCTTAGAAGCCTGCAAGTTAGAGTAGGTCAGAGTCCTTTTCATGGATTTTTCTAAAGATATAATATGCCTACAAATGCATCAGAAAAAAGCTCTCCACGAATGACAAAATTTAAAAGTGGCCTGGTTATAGATTTGATTAAAAAAAACTTTGCTTTTCTATAAAATATAACTTTCCAAGACAACAATTTCTTGGTAATTAATAATTCCTGTAAAATTACATAGAGAATAATATAAAATTTGTATATACTTAGATTCAATTATAATTTCAGCATATAAAGAATAAACAGAAAAGCATTGGGAGAAACCAAGATGGCGGCATAGGTAAACACCTGAAATTGCTGCCTCGCACAACCACTTCAAAGCTACAACTAAAAGACAAAACGGACATCATCCAGAACCACAGGAAGGCTGGCTGAGTGGGAATTCTACAACTAGAAGGAAAGAGAAAAGCACACTGAGACTCAGAGGAGGACGAGGATGTCTTTTTCAATCGGGAGGGAGTCACAAGCCCCCGACGGCTCTGAACTCCTGTTCCGGGCGAGTCTCTGGGGACCCAGACTCATACGGGGAGAAACTGGACTGTCTGGCATCGGTCGGAACTCGAGGGCGGCTTTCTCTCAGAGGTGCTTGAAGTGATTACCGGGACACTGAGACCCGGGGCCTCTTAGGGCAGGACTGAGGATCAGCCATAGCTGCTAGCTCCGCCCTGTTGATTCCCTGAGACCCCGCCCCACCCAAGCTGTGCACAGAGGCTTTTGCATATGAATGCCCTGGCCCTTTGCAATCTAAAATTACCTAACAAACTGCAGCTGGGCCAGACAGACCCAGAACTTCCAAGAGAAGGCCCAAGGCCCCACAGCAGCTTGCATTGTTTCACAGCTGGGTCTCATCTGGGCACCTCCAAACCCCAAACAAAGAAGAGGAATCTGCAGATCTCTCCATAGCTCCTGCTGGGTAGCCTCAGGCAGAGGCTAAATTAGCACCTCCTTAGAGATCCAAGAGCCAGTGTACCCAGTGGTCAGAGTGGGACCATCCAGATTACAACTCCTCAGATCCATAAGGGACACACCCAGGGGGCAGACTCAGTGAGCACCAAAGCCCCACTGAAGCAAGTCTTGCCCCATAAGGGTGTCTCCAGCACAGAAATTCTCCCACTGTAGACACAGCTGATTCTCACAGACAATTGGCCTGGAGGTCAATCCCTCCCAGTGATACCTACAACAATCAAGGCTTAACTACAACAAGACTGTGGACAAAGCCCGCAAAGGGGTTCACCAAGAGTGTCCAACTCAGGTAATTGGGGAGGCTGAGCCACTGGGCCCTATAGGACACCTAGCACAAAAAGACACTCTACTAACACAGGGAAGCATAAAAAATGCGGAGACAAAGAAACAGGTCACAAATGACAGAAATGAAGGAAAGCAAACTACTGGATACAGAGTTCAAAACCATGGTTATAAGGTTTTTCAAGAATTTTCTAGAAACCGCCAATAAATTTAGTGATACCCTTGGGGATATGAAAAAAGACCAACTAGAAATTAAGCATACACTGACTGAAATAAAGAATAATATACAGAGATCCAACAGCAGACAAGAGGATCCCAAGATTCAAGTCAAAAATTTGAAATACGAAGAAGTAAAAAACACCCAACCGGAAAAGCAAAAAGAAAAAAGAATCCAAAAATATCAAGATAGTGTAAGGAGCCTCTGGGACAACTTCAAGCGTACCAACATCCGAATTATAGGGGTGCCAGAAGAAGAGAGAGAGCAAGATATTGAAAACCTATTTGAAGAGATAATGACAGAAAACTTCCCCTACCTGGTGAAAGAAATAGACTTACAAGTCCAGGAAGCACAGAGAACCCCAAACAAAAGGAATCCAAAGAGGACCACACCAAGACACATCATAATTAAAATGCCAAGAGCAAAAGACAAAGAGAGAATCTTAAAAGCAGCAAGAGAAAGAAAATCAGTTACCTACAAGGAAGTACCCATACGACTGTCAGCTGATTTCTCAACAGAAACTTTGCAGGCCAGAAGGGAATGGCAAGAACTATTCAAAGTGATGAATACCAAGAACCTACAACCAAGATTACTTTATCCAGCAAAGCTATCATTCAGAATTGAAGGTCAGATAAAGAGCTTCACAGACAAGAAGAAGCTAAAGGAGTTCATCACTGCCAAACCAGTATGATATGAAATGCTGAAAGGTATCCTTTAAGAAGAGGAAGAAGAGAAAGGTAAAGATACAAATTATGAACAACAAATACACATCTATCAACAAGGGAATCTAAAAATCAAGTGAATAAAAAATCTGATGAACGGAGTAAACTGGTGAATATAATAGAATCAGGGGCATAGAAAGGGAGTGGACTGACAATTCTCAGAGGGTGAGGGAGATGCGGGAAGAGACTGGACAAAAATCTTACACCTAGGGATGAGGACAGTGAGGGGGTAAGGGCAGAGGGTGGGGTGGGAACCAGGTGGAGGGGAGCTATGGGGGGAAAAAAGAGGAACAACTGTAATAATCTGAGCAATAAAGATTTAATTTAAAAAAAAGACTGTACACTCAATGAGAAAAACTCCTATAAGCATAAATTAATAGGAAAATATGAAAGGAAAAGGTCAATAGATTTGATTATATAAAAATTTTAAACTTTGAATATAAAAATATTATTTAAAAAAGCAATCAGAGAAAAAGGGAAATCATTTGCAAAATATATGACAGGGTTAATATTTAAAATCAATAGAAAACTTTCCAAGTCTCCAACAGAAAACCGAGCAATTGATCACTGGAAACAAAAGAAAGTAACTGCATTTCAAACAAGTAACAGAATGAAGATGTGTTTCAAGTGACCTTAAAATACAGCATTTTGAGGCTCTAGTCCAAGCATGTCAAACTCAAAGGCTAACACGGGCCAAATAAACAAGGTGTGCGGGCCCCCGGGCGTCTGGAGCACTGAGAGACAACGTCGACAGCCCATGGAACAACGGAACAAAACATCCCCGAGGACTGTCCTTCAGGTGGAGTGCAAGTGCATGGGACCGTCCACCTGCTCAGGCCTCCGGGTCTGCGGTTCAAGGCGAGCGGGGCCTCGGCAGAGCGAACCACAGACCTGGTGCTGCCATGGCCTTACCCTCAACTGACTGCACAGGGTTCATTAGACCTGGAGTCAGAACAGAAACGTACGCTGCATCCGATATCGCACGGCCACGCTGGACCAGGCCCGCCTGCCCCCCACGTGGGTCTGCAAGGCGAAGGACACGTTACAGGAGGAAGTGGGTGGGAAACGGTGGGAAACGGTGGTGCCTGGAAGGAGAGTGAAAGGCAGAGGGAGACCGTCTCAGAGCTGCTTCCTTGGTCACACACGCCCACAGTTCCCATTCCTCCATCTTCTCTCCTTCCATTCCAATACATTCAAAATTCAAAGTTTGTGTTTTGGAAACAGACAGGCCTGGGAAACATGTACTTTGTCACAAAATTTCTCTCAGTAAAATGTTAAATGTTGCCCGGCCGGTGTGGCTCAGGGGTTAAGCATCGACCTATGAACCAGGAGGTCACAGTTCGATTCCTGGTCAGGGCACAGGCCCGGGTTGTGGGCTCGATCCCCAGTGTGGGGCGTGCAGGAGGCAGCCAGTCAATGATTCTCTCTCATCATTGATGTTTCTATCTCTCTTTCCCTCTCCCTTTCTCCTGAAATCAATAAAAAAATATATATATTTTTTAAAAGTTAAGTGTTTTCTCTCTGGAGAGGGCCCTGCCTGGACGCTGTGCCGGTGCCTTTGAAGTGGTTTGCTTCTGTGTTGCATGGGGACTTGCGAGGATGTGGACGCCCAGAGCGTGGGGCTGGGTGCCCAGCCCCCAGGTGCACGGCTTACTTCTCGGATCCGTGGGGGAGCCCCCGAAGGCACACATGTGGCCCCCGAGGACACTGCTGGCATTCGGGAACACAGATGTGGCCTCGGGGCCCAGTTCCACGTAGTGAGGCCCAAGTCGCACCTCAGCCCCGTGAGACTCGCTGTAAAGGACCACCTGGAGCGCGGAGACACCGTCTGCACAGAGAAGAAGGGTGGTTGCTTGGGGAGTGTGACAAGCACGCACAGCAGCTAACACTGTGGCTTGGCCGGGGGTGGGGGTGGGGGCAACCAGCGTGTGAAATGACATGACACACAGAGGCCACGCTGTTCCTTTCTCCTGTGGGAACAGGGCCGTCTCGTGGGCTCGCTCCCCTGCTGTGGCTCAGCCCCCTACTCGACAGGGCGCAGCACGTGGCTGAACACCCTGCTGTCTCACACTCTTAGGAAGGTTATTAACAAGGGGTGGCATCTTCATTTTGCCTTGGGCCCTGAGGATTACGTAGCTAATTCTGTGTGGAACAGTCCCAAGACTGAAAATAGCTGTTGGCCTCCCACAGCTGGGCAAGAAGACACTTCAGTAACCGTCCAGTGGAAATGGACTGTAGGACCATCACGGCAGGTGACAGAGTGGCCCCCGCGCTTCCTGGCCTCACACCGGATGACACTACCCCGTGACCCTGCAGGCCGCCCCAGTCAGGCTGGCCATCTCCACCCCGTGAACTGGTGCCAGACGGGGCAGGTCCTGCGCATGGATGGCTCTCCTCATGGATGTGTTCGTGTGAAGAAGCTGGCGGGCCCGCTGAGTCACACCAGACCCCTGCTGACGTCCCCATCGCCCTGGTGGCAGCCAGCCCACCGCCAGGAGCAGCCTCTGACGGAAACCGCCTGAGAGGAGGAGCTCCGGGCTGCGGGCAGTTGTAACACGGCGGCAGGTAATGACCGTCAGCAACTCCCTAATCCAGTGATGCGAGCCTATGACACGCGTGTCAGAGGTGAC
>NW_005879760.1:0-6770 GCF_000147115.1 Myotis lucifugus | reverse complement strand
GAGTGCAAAGTTCCCAGGCAAAATAACGTCTGGCATGTTTGCAGAACAACAAGGACAACAGTGAGCTGTATGGGAGTGTTCGAGGGGTGAGTGTTCGAGGGGTGAATAGCAGGCAATATGGTCAGAGAGATAAGGGCTGATTGAAAAGTCACTAGAACCTGGCAGGCCATTATAAGGACTTTGGTTTTTTTTTTTTAATATATATATATTTTATTGATATTTTTGACAGAGAAGAAGGGAGAGGGATATAGAATTAGAAACATTGATGAGAGAGAAACATCGATCAGCTGCCTCCTGCACACTCCCCACTGGGTATGTGCCCGCAACCAAGGTACATGCCCTTGACTGGAATCGAACCTGGGACCCTTGAGTCTACAGGCCGGCGCTCTATCCATTGAGCCAAACCAGTTAGGGCGGACTTTGGTTTTTATTTTTACCAAATTCTCTACAGCATTTCATGGCCTAGTGAAAAGAACCCAGGATTAAGTCCTAGATAACTTGAGTTTGAATTCTACTTCCCATTCATGAACTTGAATTCTCTTAGTTCCCTCATCTACAAATGGAATGAAGCCTAATAGACTTCTGGAATGAATCGAATGAGCTCGTGTGTCTGAAAGTGTGTGTGTTTTTTTAATTCTCCAAGTACCTTTATTATAAGTAGACCTTAATTTTCACATGATAGGCTTTCCCAGTTTCCCCTGCGTCTGACATCATACAGTCTTGAGTCGGACTCTGCAGGACAGCTGGGGAACTGCTTTCTGACTCTTCCTTCTCAGGCCTTTGCCTGGCTCCTCTCTCTCATCGCCCCTTAAAAAGTTGACCCCAAATCTACATGTATAAACCTTCTATTCAAACCACAAACATATTGCCAGTGTCTGCTGGATATCTCATCTCTGCTGTCATAACAGCCCTCTAACATTTTAAAAACCAAATGACCACCAGCCTTCCAGGTAATCTTAGCTCCACAATCTGTTTTTCTCACTAGACTGAGCCTCACAGAGAACCAACCACACTCTTTCACTAGCCTTTGCTCTGTGTATTTAATCTGGCCCCTTGTCCTTCTGATTCCAATTTTTTGGTCCCCATTTTTTCTGTCCTATTCACATCAGGCCCTAACTAGAATGTCATCACAATTGTCTTGTGATATCTCACTCTCTGTTTCCTCACCCTTCTCTAACATTATAATCACCCATTGAGTTCTTAATGGCAAAATTGCATGAAAATTCACAACTCTTACTTGGGTCACACTGTTAGAATATTTTTAAATTACCAGATTAAAAATAAATGAGTCTATGCTATTGAATTCACTTCTAAGTAGTGGCTGGGGTCAGAGTAATTGGAATAGAAATATTTTATGGTTTAAACTATAACCTGAAAGAAATGTCTAAATGCTGTAAAAAATTCTAGTGATATAGTCTAATCTTGTGTGTACAAACCAACTAATAACTGGTGTTAAAAACTCCCAAGTTTACTTTTCTAGCCCATAGCCTCTCTTGAGTTCCAGACTCATATTTATAACTGCTTACTTGATATTTTCACATTTGGACAAATAATAACAATTTCTAACCTAACAAGCCCAAATTTTAATTCCTATTCTTCCCACCTTGCTGTCCTCCAAACTCTTCAAGGCAGAATTTTCCTTTTTCTCAATATCTCAGGCCCAAATCATGGAGTCATTCATGATTTTGGATTAGTTTTTTATTGCTGCTATAAAATGTCACCACAAACGTAATGGCTTAAACAATACAGATATTATCTTACAACTCTGTAGATTAAATGTCTAACATAAGACTCAATGGGCTAATATGAAGATGTCAGCAAACCTGCATTTTTTTCTGGAGGCTCAAGTGGAAAATTCATTTTCTTCTTTTTCTATTTTCTAGCAGCTTCCTACATTCCTTGACTTGTGGTCCTTCTCTCCATTTCAAAGCCAGCAAGAGAAGGGCAGTACTCTTTGCATTACACCTCTCTGATCCTTATGTCATCTCATCTTTCTCTCAGCATAACAGGAGAACTTCTGTATTTAAAGAACCCATGTGATTAGACTGCACCATTCAAGAAGCCAGGAAAGTCTCCTTACTTCCAGGTCAGCCAATTAGCAACTTAAATTCCAATTGAAATTGTTAGAATTCTTAATTCCATTTTGTCACGTAATGTAACATATTCACAGATTTTTGAGATTAAGATGTGGACACCTTTGGGGGGTATTCTGCCTAGCACATACCTCTTTCTTTAATTCTTCACCAAGTCTTTAAGAAATCTTACTTGTTCTCATAAACATAATCTGATGATTTATCACCATCTCCATAGCTACCACCCTGGTCTCAATCACAATCATCTCTCACCTCGATTATTATAACTTCCTAACTGTTCTTCCTCCTCCTATCTTTGCCCCACTACGCTCCTTTCTATTCAAATCAATTCCTTATTTTACTCAGAATATTTACAATGGCTTAGAGATCCTACATCAGTCTGACCCCTGTACATCACCCATCCCCCCTCCTCAATTCATTACTTCACTGGTCTCATTTCTTACTAGTCCCTCTCTTACCCTATTGCAGACACAGTAGCCTCTATTCCATTCCAGGTATACCCCTACCTTAGGCCGTTTACATTAGCTGTGTCCTCTGCTAGGAATGCTCTTTCTGGAGTATCTACTTGACTGAATTCCTCATGTCCTTCAAGTACTTGCTCAAAAGTTACCTGAGTAATTGAGTGATATTTTGGCCATCCTATATTAACATCGCAACCCATATCCATCCCCACAGGCCTCCTCCCAGTCTTATTACTTTGCTCTACTTTTCCTTTTTCTGTAGCACTCAATGCCTTCTAATTTATCATATCATTAACTGTTTCCTTCACTAAAATGTAAGTGTCACAAGGGCGGGGTTATCTGTTTTGTGTAATACTTAGGAGAGTAACTGGTAGGCACTCAACAAATCACTGTTGAATAAATAAATGAATAAGACAATATGAAGGCACTCACTTCCCCTCCCTTTTAATCAATTTTCCACATTTATAAAGGATTCTCAGTACCTCTCTTCTCTTTTGCTATGTCCATTAAGTTCTGGCTGCGGGGGAACTTAAGCTTTTTGTTTTCCTCATTATGCTTCATTCTACTTCAGAGCATCACACAGAGTTTCATTCTCAAGACATGGGGCATTGAATCTGTGTAGCCATCTCTACACTTTCAAGTTTTAGCAGACTTTTCTTACAATAGACTGCTCAACCCTCTGCCTTCCTTTTATTGTATGAAATAACTGAAAATAATCTGATTCTTGTTTTGGCACAAATCCTACTGCTGGGATCATATGATTTCTTGTTAGCTCAGTATATTTTCTAGTTAGCTATAACAGTTTGTCATGCAACAAATGCACTTATTAAATGTAATATAAATACTGATTTGAGTTTATTCCATGATCGTATTTTGAGCTTTAAGAATATACTTGATAATTTGTAAGCCTATGAAAGGACTTTGAAGTTTGTAATAGATCTTAAGATTAGCAATTAATTGAAACTAAAGCTAGATCAATTTTTAATATTAAATATTTAAAAGCATTTTTGAAACTCAGGATTGAGTTACTCAAAATCCATGACTTAAGTAGCTGATCACAGCTATAAGGTATAATAATCTCTGAAAATTATCTTAAAAGTCTAAGGCTGTGATCTTTGCATGTCTCTAAGTATTTATTCATGTGTTTTTCTTTGTTCACCTGGATTTTCTGTGCTATGCATGTATTACCTGTTATGCTATTTAAAATTTAAAATACTGTTTCTTAAAGTGGCACTTGAGTTTCCATGGTTCAGAAAATGGAAAAGGTGATTATGGTTGTAGAAGTCAGTAATTTCTAGAGTGAGCTTTGTTCCAGTTACACTCACCTCCGAGCTAAATATCTCCAAGCTTACATCAAGTTTAAAGAGCTAGGATTCGCTTCAAACCTGACCCCTCCAACCAATTTCCTTCCTGGCTCAGTTTCTTCCATATCTTAGAAATTATAGTACTTCTACTCAGTTACTTAAGCCAGAAAACCTAGACATCACTGAATACCCTTCCCTTCATCCACATCCTTACCATATCTGGGTCATAAGAAAAACAAAATTTCTAACATAGTTGTTAAAATCTACATTTACTGCTGTAGCCTTGGTCCAGGCCACCATCCGCTCTCATCTGGAATATGAAAAATGTTTCCCCATCCCTTTTCCTGGTTGTATATACTCTAAAAAATATATTTTAAAATATGCTCCTGCTTAAACGCATTCATGGCTTTCCACTGCACTCAGAATAAAATCCACACAGACTCCTGACTATATACCCCACCTAATTTTATCCACTTCTCCCCTTGCCCTCTGCTGCAGCTACCTGGTCTTTTAATTCCTTATGTGTCAATGTCTTCCCTACCTGCTATGGGGAATGTAGACACTGAGACCATGAAACACCTTCAGAGAGGAGCTAATACTTTGTGTTTTGAGAAGATTTTAAAAGCCCTTTAAAGTATTTTAAAGGAAGAAAAAAGTTCACAAAATAATCAAAGTTAAGAATGGAAGGCAAAAGAGGTGAATCCAGGTAAAGGAAGAAACAGATGTCAGAATGAACAAAATGATACTTTTTGGAAATGTCAAGTAGGTCCATACACCCTGAGCCTAGATCCTGGGAGGATAATGGGTCCATTTCTTCCAGGCCTAGTCCTGTGAAGCATACAATACCTCCCCTGAAGAAAGAGCCCACTGCAAATGATGCCAAATTCTGAAAAGCTACCATATTCTTTTAGGATCTAGAGGTGGTATAATTTTTATTTTAAGTTACACCATGGATCCTAGAAATTTCCAGTTGGTAAATATAAACTATAAATTGAATTTACTTGTAGAGGGTAACCATGATTCTATTATACGAAAGGCTTTCTCATATACTAAATGCACCTAAAATCTATTTCTTAATGTGTCAAGCCTGCCTCTTAACAAACTATTTTCTTGTTAAGTTTATGTCACCTATCTTTATTAGTAGTTTAAATTGCCTTCTAAAAATTATATTCTATTTCTAAAGTAAAACCTACCATATATGAACAAATATTAGCCTTTGCTCCTGAAATAAAATAAAAATTTCCATATCTATTTAACACCTTCTGAAAACTAAGCTGTGTTCTCTATTTTTATTGAAACTGTCAAATCCAGTGGCTGGTGTAAGGAGCTGATAAAGCTAGTCCACATCGGGTTATTTAGCCCTGCTTTGTTCTATATAGGAGTCAGTCCCCATACCATTATCACCAATTGATGCCCTTAAGAAATGTAAGAAATTAAGTCCACATGTGGTTGGGTTTTCTACAAACTGTCCAATTTGAATTCCCGAGTTAGTGACATATTCATATTTCTTCTTTTTCAATGTTCTGGCTGATGGTACATAGTCTCTTTCTATACTGTTTTTCCCCCTCTCTATTTCACAAGCTCCTTTCCTCAATTTCCATTCAGCTCCAGTATCTGAATAACAAGACATTAGTGGTCATTCAGAGCCTATCAGACAGGAAAAAGCATAACAAAGCCAACTACAGTACACTTGAAAAGTCATTTGCTATACTCTTGATGTGCACCTGAATCAAACCACTTCAGTTTAAACCATGACACTAAACTTCAATTTTCTCCACCTCAAAATTAGGGTAATAATTGTGCCTACTTAGCAGGATTACATGAGGATAAATTAGGTAACACATTTAAAAATGTTATACTGTAAGTGAGGAAAACAATACATTTAGGCATTTTATTTGTTACTTAACTTTATTTCTTGGTTAATTTTTCTTTTTTTGTTTCTTTGTTTTTCCAAGTTGATTTTATATTTACTTACTTATTCCGAAAATGAAGCCATAAAGAATGAAGAGATGTGTTATTACAGAATTGAGTATGTGTAGGGAAGTTGGATGCAATATAAAGTATAAAAATAGAGAAAATAACCTCTTAAAAGACCAATCCTATCTAATAAAAGACAAAAAGGGTAATTAACCATACCTCCGCTACGCTTCCCATTGGCAAATCAGGGAGATATGCAAATTAACTGCCAACAAAGATGGTGGCCGGCAGCCATGCAGCTGAAGCAAGCAGGAGGCTTGCTTGCTCCAGTGATGGAGGAAGCCAAGGTTCCCTGCCTGCCACGGCCTGCTCTAAGCAATAGCTCCAAAAGCAACAAAGTTTCAATTATAGAAGCTAAACAAACTCCAGATACCTGCTTTCAGCCAGCCATGGCCTCAGAGCTGGAGCGAGCAGGACAGCAACAAAGTTTCAATTATAGAAGCCAAACAAACCTCAGATACCTGCTTTCAGCCAGCCGCCGCCTCAGAGCTAGGAGCGCCAGTGATGGCAACAAAGTTTCAATTATAGAAGGTAAATAAATCCCAGAATAAAAAAAAAAGAAAAAAAGGAGAGGCTGGGAGCTTCAGTTGCCAGTCAGCCTGAAAATGGCCCTCAGCCCCTCATCCAGACCAGCCAGGCACCACAGTGGGGACCCCCACCCTGAAGGGGGTGTGGCCAGCCTGAAAACAGCCATCAGCCTCTTATCCAGGCCGGCCACACCCCCAATCAGCCTGCCCTACCATGATAGGCCCATAGCCTTTCCCGTGGCGGCCCACCCCTGATTGAACCCCCTGCCCCAATAGGGGGCAGGCTGGGCAGCCAACATCCTGCAGCCCCTACCCTGGCTGGCCCCACCCCGATCACCCCCCTCACCCCAATAGGGGGTGGGGCTGGCTGGCCAATATCTTGCAGCCCCGGATTGCCCCCCCCCACAC
>NW_005879759.1:0-6770 GCF_000147115.1 Myotis lucifugus | reverse complement strand
AGGTCCGCCACTAATACCAACAAATTACAGCAACAGATTCCTGTGAGATGAATACAAACTACAAACAACCAATAATATCAAGCGACGCAAGGGGAAACAGAAGCACAGAAATAACCAGGGGGGGGGGGGAGAGGGAGGGGCAGGAAAATAAAAAGAATAAGCAGTCTAACCTCACAAACAATCCAAAAAAAAAAACCCCCAATATACTCGTCAATCAAGCAAACAACAATAAAACAATGGAGAGAGAAAAGAAGAAGAAGAAGAGAAAAAAAGAAAGAAAAATTGGATAGTGAAGGAAGATAAGGGAAAGGTGTATAAGGATTTAGAACAGGGGATTGGACGTAGGATATATAAGCAGGGTTAAGTTTTGACAGGGGGTAAAAAGAGTAGGGAAAATCAAAAGCTGGAGTAGGGTAAGAGAAACAGGACAGCAAAAGGGAAAAAGTGGGGGAGATTGTTTAGCACAGAGGCAAATTGAGGTAGAGAAAAATGTTGCTAAAGGAACGATGAAAATAGAATGGAGAACATTAGTCCCAAAATAAAATAAAGACAAAATAAAATGACACTTTAAAGAGTGGTAAAATGGTAGCGGTAATAATACTAGTTAAAAATAAAAATGTAGTAGCTGAAAGGGCAAAATCAGGTGATGGAGAAAAAGAAAAAATAAAAAAATAAAAAAATGTTTTCTTAGTTAAAAGGAGAAAAAGTAATTTAAAAAAATAAAAATAAAAATGTGCAGTAATGCAGGTGCTTCAGATCTTCTACTCTTCTTATTGGCACGCCCGGAATTCAGGAGAATGTTGAATTTTCCTCTGTTACACTGTTCCTCCGTGGTGTAAGCCTCAGTCCTGATTTTAAGGCCGGCAGTAAAATCCCCTTATTGCCTTATCTGTATTTACAGAAGAGTCAGTTCGTGGCTCTGCCTCTGGGTGGCAGTGTGTCTGGATTGACCTCCGAGGCTAAAAGTTCTCTCTGTCCAGAAGCTCTCTATTGTACCTGAACCAGCTCCGCCCAGAGTTGGTTTCCCAGGCGCCACTCCCAGCTCTGTTTCCCAGGCTCCCCAAAAACAGTCTTCCCCTACAAGCTCTGCTAGTGACCCCAACTGGGCAATCACATGCACTGGGCCAACAATCAAACTCACAGAAGTAAGAGGAAGTGTGCAAACAAGAGCCTGGGAAGCTGTTCGAACTCACAGGGTTCCACCCTCCAGAACTGCGCAGGGTGTCTGTGCGGAATGTCTGCGCGCGCTCAAGCCCCTGACGACAAGTAGCCGGCTATCAGGGAAACTCTGAGGCCGCCCTTTTGCATCCAGTCCAACTATGGGCTCATTTATAGTGTTACCTTCTGGCAGCAGCCCTGCGGGAGCCCTCCCCACTTGCGGGTCACGCTGGCCTCTATGGGCGCGGATTTTGGAGGGGGTAGATTTCCCCCTGCGCCCGCGCGCGCGCGTTCCTCGCTCCAACCTGAACTGCAAGCCGCACCTTTGGGGTAAGTCTAACCTTTCCGTGGAGGGGTGCAGATCTCCTCTGGGCTCTTACAGTTGCGTTGCTTGCGAGTCGTTGCCTCCGGGTTAGTAGCCGCAGGGTTAGTAGCCGATCTCTGGATGCCGGTAACAGCTACCGAAGATGGCGCAGTCTCGCCGCTGCGCTGGCGCCCAGGGGGAGGTTTCAGCCTCAATCTCTAACCATCCGCATTTTTTAGGAGTTCTCTGTCTTTCCTGGCTGCAGACTGTCTCTCAGCTGAACCTCCCCAGCTTGATCGGGCTGATTGTTACCCGTTTCAGCTGCTCGCCCCTATCTGCTCGGGGATAAAGCACCAACACGTCCATCTAAGCCTCCGCCATTTTTTTCTAGATGGAATATTTTTATTACTGCTTCAATTTCATCAGTTGTTATTGGCCTATAAGGGTTTTTTGAATCTTTCTGATTGAGTTTTGGGAGATTGTATTTTTCTAGGAATTTGTCTATTTCATCCACATAGTCCAGCTTGTTGGCATATCATTGTTCATGGTATTTTCTTACAATCCTTTGTATTTCTGTGGTGTCAGTGGTTACTTCTCCACTTTAGTTTCTGATTTTATTTATTTGGGTCCTCTCTTCTTGTTTCTTTCCTTTTTAAAAAATATATTTTATTGATTTTTTACAGAGAGGAAGGGAGAGGGATAGAGAGTCAGAAACATTGATGAGAGAGAAACATCGATCAGCTGCCTCCTCTACACCCCCCACTGGGGACGGGCCTGCAACCAAGGTACATACCCTTGACCGGAATCAAACCCGGGACCCTTGAGTCCGCAGGCTGCCGCTCCATCCACTGAGCCAAACCGGTAAGGGCTCTCCTTGTTTCTTGATAAGTCTGGCTAATGGTTTATCAATTTTGTTTATCCTTTCAAAGAACCAGCTCTTGGTTTCATTGTGTTTTTTTTTGTAGTCTCTATGTTATTTATTTTTGCTCTAATATTTATTATTTCCTTTCTTCTACTTACTCTGGGCTTTTGTTGTTGTTCTTTTTCTAGTTCTTTAAGTTGAATGGTTAAAGAGTTTATTGTTAATTTTTCTTGTTTTTTGAGGTATGCCTGCAGTGCTATGAACTTCACTCTCAGGAATGCTTTTGTTGTGTCCCTGAGATTTTGGGTTGTTGTGTGTTCATTTTCATTTGTTTCCAGGAAGGTTATTTTTTTAATTTCTTGATGTCATTGATAACCAATTCTTTGTTTAGTAACATGCTATTTAGCCTCCATGTGTTTGAATGTTTTGGGGTGTTTTTATTGTAGTTGATTACTAATTTCATTATACTGTGATATGAGGAGATGCTTGATAGGATTTCAATTTTCTTGAACTTGTATAGAATTGTTTTGTGTCCTAACACATGGTCTATCTTTGTGAATGATCCATGTGCACTTGAGAAAAATGTATATTCTGCTGCGTTGGGTT
The DNA here is from genome assembly GCF_000147115.1 of Myotis lucifugus. NCBI lineage: Eukaryota > Metazoa > Chordata > Mammalia > Chiroptera > Vespertilionidae > Myotis > Myotis lucifugus. Next base: position 3,840 of record NW_005879759.1, on the reverse strand, counting down.
GAAATGTTCTATAAATGTCAAGTAAATCCATCTGATCCAGTGTGTTCTTTAGAGTCTCTGTTTCCTGGTTAAGTTTTTGTCTGGAAGATCTATCCGGTGAAGCAGATGGGTGTTAAACTCCCCTGCTATGACAGTATTGTTATAGATCTCTCTGTTAAAGTACTCTGGAATATATGTATATATATTTAATTTGATTCTCCTATATTGGGTGCATTGATGTTTACCAGGGTTCTATCCTCTTGTAGGATCCATCCTTTTAGTATTAAGTAGTGATCTTTGCTGTCTCTTGTGATGGCCTTCATTTGGAAGTCTATCTTTTTGGATATGAGTATTGCTACTCCAGCTTTTTATTCTTTTCCACTTGCATGGAAAAAAATTTTTCCATCTCTTCACTCTCATCCTGTATGTGCCTTTTGTTTTTAGATGGGTCTCTTGTAGACAGTATATAGTTGGGTCATGTTTTTGTATCCATTCAGTACCCTATGCCCTTTTAAAAATAAATATATATTTTTTTGATTTCAGAGAGGAAGGGAGAGGGAGAGAGAGATAGAAATATCAATGATGAGAGAGAATCATTGATCAGCTGCCTCCTGCACGCCCCCCACTGGGGATTGAGCCTGCAACCCAGGCTTATGGCCTGACCTGGAATCAAACCATGACCTCCTGGTTCATTGGTGGACACTCAACTAATAAGCCATGCCAACCAGGCCGCTATACCTTTTGATTGAAACATTTAATCCATTTACATTTAGGGTTATTATTGATAGGTACTTATTTATTGCCATTTTAATTCTGTATGGCTAGGTTTCTCTCTCTTTTTCTTCTTCTCATTACAGCAATACCTTTAGTATTTTTTGTAATGCTGGTTTCGTGATGATGTACTCCTTTAGTCTTTTTTTTGGTCTGAGATAAAGAATGACATAACACAAATAAAGAACACATTGGAAGGAATACACCATCTATTTGACCATCTAATTTGAATGATAGCCTTGCTGGATATAGTAATCTTGGTCTCAAATCTTTGCTTTCCATTACCTTGAGCACTTCATGCCATTCCCATCTGTCCTATGGAGTTTCTGATGAGAAATCAGGTGTCAGTTCTGTTGGAACTCCTTTGTGGGTAACAGTTTTCTTTTGTCTTGCTGCCTTTAAGATTCTCTCTTGGTATTTAATTTTTGACATTTTAATGATGATGTGTCTGGCCATGGCCTGTTTGGATTCTTTTTGTTTGGGGTTCTCTGTGCTTCCTGAACTTGTGTGACTTTTTCTTTTACCAGGTTAGGGAAGTTTTCTGCTATTATTTCTTTAAACACCTTCTCTATGCCTTTCTCCCTTTCTGCCTCTTCTGGCACACCTGTTTTTCTAATATTGTTATGTTTCATGTTCTCCCACAGCTGCCTTAAGCTGTCCTCCTGTTTTTTAATGGTTTTCTTTTTGGTTCTGTGATTGAGTTTCTTGTAATTTGCTGATTTGATCCTCAGCTTCCCCTAATCTTCTGTGTATTCCTTCCAATGTGTTCTTTTTTTGTGTTATGCCATTCTTTATCTCAGACTGTTCTTTATTCATAGTTATTATATATTTTTTCATGCTGTTGAGCTTTTTTTTTTCTTTACCATAATTACTCTGAACTCTAATTCAGATAAATTTCTTATCTCTGCTTCATTTATCTCTTTTTCTGGAGAATTCTGTAGTTCTTTTTTGGGGGGGTTGTTTCTTTGTCTCTTCATTTTGGCTGTCTGTTTGGATTTGTGACTATGTATGAGTTAGACCCTCTACACCTCTCAATCTGTAGTGCAGGACAGTGTTAAAGGCTGTTTCTGACTAATTCGATCAGGCAAAGACTCAAAGCGTCCAAAGGCTGCCTCTACCTACAGACTGATAGGATTCCAACTTGAATTGCCCTCAGGTGATTGTCCTCAGGTGTGGCAAGAGTTTTTTCAACAGGGTGTGGCAGTTGCTTCTGCCTGGAGGCTAATTGTTACTTTAAATCTCTTAAGTGGCCTCAGAGCAAGGTGTTTGCCAATAGGGTATATCAACTGTCTCCCCCCCAGGCAAGGCAACTGTCTATGTGGGGAAGATGTCCTCTTGAGGGAATGAACCAGCCCAGGAAACTTGGGGGGTCTGCCTTCTGAGCTCTATCCCCCGAGTCCCCAGTCCTGGGTTCTGCTCTCACAGCTCCAGTCCACTTCACCCTCCCTCTGCCGGAGCACAAGGTGGGTGGCTCCACAGCAAAGTTAAGAGGGTAACTTAATTTTCAGCTGTTACTCCCTGGCAGACAGCACCCCAATGCTTTTCACAGCCAGATGTTGTGTGTGTACCCTCTTCAGTTTAGATTCTCTCTGCTGGGGAGCCCAGCTTGGGGATTACACCCCAGAGTTCTTAGTGGCAGCCCCCACTAAGAACAGTCCTTGGGCGCCCAGCCAGCACTTTCACACCTCTGCCCCTCCTACAGGTCTCTATGCAGTCTCCACTTTTGGTTCTCGGACACCAGGGTTCTCTCCTGTGAGTTTTCCTTTCATTATTCAGGAAGTTTTTCTGCATTTTAGTTGTAATACTAGTTTGCTCCTGGGAGCATATCTGTGCAGCATCCACTTCCTCTGCCGCCATTTGAAATCTCATCTGTGGCAGTTCATTCATATTCTTTTTATTCTACTGCATTTGTTTTCTGTTTACATCTTTATTTATTATCAATCCTCACCTGAGGATATTTTTTCCATTGGTTTTTAGAGAGAGTGGGAGGAAGGGAGGGATGGAAGGAGGGAGGGAGAAAGAGAGAGGGAGAGAGAGAGCAACATTGATGTAGAGAGACATATCAATTGGCTGCTTCCTGTACCCACCCCAACTGGGGCCTGGGATGGAAACTACAATCCAGGTACATGCTCTTGATCTGGAATCACACCCATGACAGTTTGCTGTGTGGGCTGACGCTCCAACCACTGAAAAACACTGGCCAGGGCTGCATTTGCCCAATAGAGAAGTTATAAAATTATTTGTGAAGTGTAATATTATCTTGTAATTTTAAATGATGTAGATTTTCTATTTTTAATATAAAGGTACCACAATATATTATTAAGACAAAAAGCAGATTATGAGAGAATATACATATTATTATTGTATTTGGTTAAAAACAAAGTTTGAAAGGATATGGATGCCAACAAGTTAACATTTCCTACATTGTCTGAATGTTTATAGTCAGTGCATATTGTAAAGCTGTGTAGCTAACAGTTACTGAATATTTACTTCATCTGCCAGGCCCTGGATTCAATGCTTCATGTGCATTATTATTTCCTTTAATCCTCTCCGCAGCCTGAGATGGTCTAACCATGTATTTTATGGAGTTAAAATTGAGGCTCAGAGAATAGAGTTAATACAGGCAGAGCTGGACCTCGAACCATGTGTCTCCAACAGCAGCAGCGTTCTTGCTTTTAATGTTAGGCTCTGCTGCCTCCTACAAAATAGAATAGGGGATGCATACCAGTTAGGACGGGATAGATCAGTGGTTCCCAACCATTTTTGGTCATGCTCCATCTAAGCATCTCTAAAATCCTGAGGCCCCTCCCTTGTGACATATATTTTTTACTAGAGGCCCGGTGCACAAAATTCATGCATGATTATGGTCCCTAGGTCTGGCCTGTGATAAGGGCCATCTTCCCCAGATGCTCGCAGTCAACCCCACCCCTGCCACCACCCACCCTCGGTTCCCCATTTGCCTTTAAGTGATCTGTGCCTGAAGGCCAGGGGAAGGGAACGAGAGGTTGGCTGTTACTGCCTGCTTAACGAGGGTTGACATCAGGTGATTCGATCCAGCTGCTGGGGAGAGAGTCCGAGAGGAGATCAGTG
>NW_005879758.1:0-6771 GCF_000147115.1 Myotis lucifugus | reverse complement strand
GCATATTACCCTTTTACTATATAGAATAGAGGCCTGGTGCATGGGTGAGGCTGGCTGGTTTGCCCTGAAGGGTGTCCTGGATCAGGGTGGGGGTCCCCACTGGGGTGCCTGGCCAGTCTGGGTGAGGGGCTGAGGGCTGCTTTCAGGCTGGCGGTTTTGACTGCTTTCAGGCTGGCGGGAAGCTCCCAACCACTCCTTTTTTTCTTTTCTTTTTTTCTTCTGGGCCAGCTTTAGCTCTGGCTCTAGCTCTGAGGCTTCCGCTGGTTTGTTTGCCGTTCTATAATCGAAACAATGTATAACTTCAGCTCTGAGATCCCAGCCAGCTATATTTGTTAGAATGTTTCAAACTGCCAGCTCAGAGGCCGGCAAGTCAGGCGGGGAACGTTGGAGTCTGCAGTCACTGGAGCAAGCAAGCCTCATGTTCGCTTCCAACTGCCTGGCTGCCGGCCGCCATCTTGGCTGACAGTTAATTTGCATAAGGATACGCTGATTAGCCAATGGGAAGGGTAGCGGTCGTACGCCAATTACCATTTTTCTCTTTTATTAGTGTAGATACCTTCACCAGTGTCCTCTTGTTAGAATGTGAGTTCCACAAGAGCAGGGATTCTTGTCTGTTTTATTCATGTAGGACATAAGTGGACATTCAGTGGGCATTCATATACCTGTCAGATCAATAAATCAGTGAATGACTGCATAAAACCAAAAACTGGTAAAAGCAAAATGTTTTTTTTCTTTTCTCTACTCCTTTTAGTAAACATTTAATACCACGTAAAAAGTAGCAAAGATGACAATTTAAAAACAAAAATAATTTTTTAATGATAGACCAGGGCAAGTTTTAAAAAATAAGGAAAATATTTTAAAATGGCTCTGTGCTATTTTTTTAGTTGTACTGTTATCTGAGATGTAGCGTGATCTGAAGGGAAGAACTCGGGTTTGGGTGTGTGGAGGCAAAGACTTGGACCTCAATTCCAGCTCTGTCACGTCCACACTCAAGCAGAATTGATTCGATCCCTTGCCCACTGAACCGCCACATGGTCATCTGCAGATGGGAATAACTGCTCCTCCCTTTGCAGGATCATGGTGAAGATCAGCAATAAAACCTACAGTGTGCCTGGCACGTGATCAGTCCTCATTAAATTAGAGTTACTATTATTATCTTGATTAAATGCCATGAGTGATATGTTTCCTTATTTAATTCAAGTAGGTGGTAGCATTTAATTTGTAAAATCAGCTTCCAGAATGACATTTCTAGCTTTAGAAAATAACTGAATCTGCTCATTACCGTGGAAGAGTAAGCTCATTCACTTTGCAATTACAACATTAAGGTAAATGGCTGGTAAGTCAAGAACTGTTTAATCTTGTTGATACATGATTTGAAAGTTAAAATGCACAATAGTGAAAGAAAGACAGAAAGAAAGAGAGAAAGAAAGAAAGAAAGAAAGAAAGAAAGAAAGAAAGAAAGAAAGAAAGAGAGAGAGAAAGAGAGAAAGAGAGAAAGAAGAAAGAAAGAGAAAGAAAAAAAAGAAAGAAAGGTGTCCCAGCAGCCTAGCCTCATAAAGAGTCAAAGAAGGAGACAACACAAACTATATAAAGAGATCCCTGAGCTTGGAAAGTGACCCAAAGTGCAAAGTGAACTGATGGTAAGTTTTTAATAACTTACCCACTCTCTGAGAGACTGTTTGTTTTTTTTAAGTATCCCCCTTTATAGATATTATTAAATTCAATTATAAAATACTAGAGGCCTGGTGCATGAAATTCATGGGTTGGGGGGAGGTGTTCCTCAGCCTGGCCTGCACCCTCTCTCAATCTGGGACCGCTGGCTCCTAACTGCTCTTCTGCCTGCCTGATCACCCCTAACCACTCACCTGACTGCCTGATCGCCCCTAACCACTCACCTGACTGCCTGATCGCCCCTAACCACCTCTGCCTGCCTGCCTGATCACCCCTAACAGCCTCTGCCTGCCTGCCTGATCACCCCTAACTGCTAACCTGCCTGCCTGATCACCCCTAACCGCCTCTGCCTCAGCCCCCACTACCACGGCTTCATCCAGAATGACATCCAGAAGGTCGTTAGGCTGTCTGGTCTAACTAGCATATTGCGTTTTTATTATTATAAATTGTTAAATACCTACAACTTACCAGACTCTATGCTTGGCCCTGGGATATCATTATGCATAAGTCAGACCCAGACCTGTGCCCCAAGGGCTAAAAATATGTGAGAAAGAGGAACAAGTACAGAGGCCATTACCACACAGTGTGTGAAAAGCTGTGATGGATAGGAAAGCAGCATATGTTGCAGTGTTGGCAGCCATCTGGTTGTTTGTTTGTTTTTAATATATTTTTATTGATTTCAGAGAGGAAAGGAGAGGGAGAGAGAGATAGAAACATCAATGATGAAAGAGAATCATTGATTGGCTGCCTCCTGCATGCCCCTTACTGAGGATTGAGCCCACAACCTGGGCATGTGCCCTTGACTGGAATAGAATGTGGGACCTTTCAGTCCGCAGGCCAGGTCAACGCTCTATCCACTGAGCCAAACTGGCTACGGCAGCAGCCATCTAGTTCTTAAGATGGGTTGGTAGAAGCATAGGTGTTTATTTTTATAATTACGCCTCATAACTTACATATATGTTACATATATTATTTTGTATGTAACAAATGTTACATCATTTAAAAGGTGAAGTACAGGGGGCAGTGGAGACAGCCAGAGGGATCCCCATTATAACTTAGTGGGTGCTACATCTAAGCTGAAATCAGAATTATGAGTAGGAGTGACTCAAAGCAGGAGAGAGTGTCCTCAGGCAGTCGGAGCACAGAGGAGTGGCCCAGATGGAGGTGAGGGAAGGCAGGACCTGTCTGAGGAAGACAGGTAGTCTGGCATGGCTGAAACATGGAATATGATAGTGGAACTAAGCAGGGGCCCAAGCACTAAGGACTTTGTGAGCCAGTCAATGAAATGGAACTTTATCCCCAGGACAAGGAGAAGTCATGGGAGAGTTTTATACAGTTGAGGTATGGGATCAGATTCACACTTGAGAAAGATCACAGCTACAGGGTGAGTGGTAAATTGAAAGAAGCAAGATTGGAAGCGAGAAAATCACTCAGGACACATTTGTTTACTTATATATTTTGCACAGATCAGAAAGTTTGAAAATGTACAACACTAGTAAGAGAGCAGAGAGGCAGAGAATGTAAATTGACATACTCTCTTTAGAGGGCAATTTGTCAATATCTATCAAAATAAAAACTTCATATACCTTTGATCTAAAAGTTCCACTCCTAGGAATACATCTGACAGATCAACCTGCACACCTGACAAGAGATGCATGTATGAGCTATTCACTGCAATGCCCACAACATAAAGCTTTAAAAGAGTTAGAGCTTTCTGTGTAGGCATGAAAGAAGCTCTTAGATATGATGCTAAGTGAATAAAGCAAGATCTCAAATATTGGGTATGGTATTCTCCTGTGTGTATAAAAACAACACATATACATTCACTGGAACATGTATATTTTTGTTGATGCATAGAAACATATTTGAAAGGATATATGAGTTGCTTCTGAAGAGAAAGCCAAAAGATCTGAGAGAGGAGAAAGCTTACTTTTCATTGAATATACTTTTTACTTTATTTTATTGTGCTAAGAACATTCAGCATGAGATCTACCCTTTTAAGAAAATTTTAAGTGTATATTACAGTATTGTTGACTATAGCACAGTGTTGTACACCAGATCTTTCAAACTTACTCATCTTGTTTAACTGAAACTTGATACCCACTGATTAGCACTTAGTTAAAGCAATACCTGTGCCAAAAAGATCACATCCTATAAAAGACTATGGGAATACATGTATGTATTATGTTTTAATTAAACAGTGTAGGGATTTTGTGTATGTGTATTTAAGATTAATTTTCCTGTAGCAAAAGGTGATATAGTCTATCATCCTTCAAGCTGAGGCCTAGTCAATCCTTTCCACCCCCAGAGATCCAGTAAGAGGGTATTTCCAAGGCGGCCTGCATTGTTTTCTGTAGTGAGAAGAGAATAAAGCAACAATGGCCTGTGGCCCATAGAAGGCCCTTTCAGAGGCCTAACCATAAGTAGTTCCTGGCACGCTTTGAAAACTTAGACTAATAAGGAATCTAATTATAAACCTTGTACTGCTCATCATTTCAGAAAGATCCTGGGTCACGCCTTCATACTTGTCAGGTTGTCTCCTACTCGGCTGCACTTTCTCTGGGCAGCTGCTGAAGCTCTACCCGGGATGGGCTGTGAGGGGCTGGAAATCAGGCCTGAGAAGGCAGACCAGCCCGGAGAGGGCTCCTGAGAGCCCAAGGCCACCCCTGTGCCATGTAGCAGAACCTTTTCACCAGCCTCAAAGGCAGGGCATGATCCCCAAGGCTTCCCAAAAGCATTCTCAGGCTCACGCTGGGGAAGTAATTTTCCTGAAGGTGAGGCAGGGGTTGGAATCCTGCCCATGCACTTACATCCCTGCTCCCACTCCTTCGTCCTATTTATAAAGAGCTCTTCATTTATAATTTGATGTTTACTTCAAAATACTCCAGGGAACTTCTGTTCCATCTTCCAGCCTCTAGGACCCTAAATAATTGATTTTAAAAGTGGCTCTCAGCATATTTGCTCTATGAGCAGTGGTGGGGGAGTGTGCCATTTAGAAAGGCAGTTTAGAGGGGCAGAAACACAGATGAACAATCTTTTTTGTGTTCTAAACCTCAAGCAAATGCTTATGTGAGTGTAGTGGCTAATAATGAGCTAGCACGTTTGACTTGGCATAAAATGAAATCCAGCTCAGCATCAGAACAGGCAAGAGGTGAGATTTCAGAATGCCACTAGGCCTCAGCCCAGGTTCCTCTCCCACAATCCCTTCCATCTAAAGTGTTTCTTAATTCTGAGAAAACAAGCAGTATCTTGCAAACCCCAGTTTGAGAAAAATTGATTTAAAACAGAATGCACACACACACACACACACACACACGGTAACTATGTGAGGTGATGGGTATGTTAATTAGCTTGATTGTGGTGATCATTTCACAGTATATATGGACATCAAAACATCACATTATATGCCTCAATTATACTTCAATAAAACTGAAAAAAAAACAGGTCTTTTATAAAAATTACATTCAACTGTAAAACTTTGGCAAAACAGAAGTTTTAATTTTATAACTGGAGAATTAATAAAAATTTTATTGGGTTGTGTTACAATATATAAAAACACAAGATAAAATATTCTCAGAGAAACCTTGGATTTTGAGAAATATCAGTGTAAGCTGTTCTTCCTAAGGGAGTGGGGAGGGTTGGGGGACTGAAGGGATTAAGAAGTACAGATTGGTGGTTGCAAAACAGTCACGGGGATATAAAGTACAGCTTAGGGAACATAATAATATACATGGTGTCAGGTGGGTACTGGAAATACTAGGGGGATCATTTTGTAAAGCTTATGATTTTCTAACCACTATGCTATACACCTGAAACTAATACAAAATAATATTGAATGTGAACTGTAATTGGAGAATAAAATTTTTTAAAACCCTCTGGTAATTGTTATATACGACCTGGGAACTAACCATACCATTAATCTGTCAGCCCGCCTCTCGTTCTTTACTAGGCATTTATTCTCAGGAAGCTGCTTCATTATTACTTAATTATCCCAAAGAGGGCTGGCAGTGGGGGAGTGAAATGTAAAACTGACAAGCTTTGATGGCTAGAGGAGCAAAGAGAAGAATTGCCACTTGGAATTCTGCCACAGTTGGGCATGACGACGGACGGAGGAACTCTGGGCTGTGTGAGGGCATTTTGAATGGTGGGCACCATATATGTATTAGTTTGCCAAGGCAGCAAAAACTGGGTGTCATAAAGCAACAGAAATTTATTGTTTCATAGTTCTGGAGTCCAAGCATCCCAAAGCAAGGTGTCAGCAGGGTCACGTTCTCTCTGACATCTACTGTTTGCTGGCAATTCTTGGCACTCCTTGGCTTGTAACTACATCATTCCAGTCACATGGCTGCATTATCCCTGTGTGGTTTCACAGTGTCTTCCCTCTGTGTGTGTTCGTCCCTGTGTACAAAGTTCCCCTTTCATAAGACACCATCCGTCTGTCTACAAATAAGGTCATATTCTGAGGTACTGGGGGTTAGGACCTGAGCATATCTTTTTTGGAGGACACAGTTCAATTTGTAACAAGAGAGAGTTGAGAGAACCCTGGTTGAGTAAGGAGAACAGATGGCCAGAACAGAAGAGGGCAGGGGAGGTTGTCAAATCTAACTTGAATCCACTTTACAATGGTGTACAGAGTTGCCGGGGTTTATTCTGTTAGGATAGAAAAATGAAAGTGTTACTTTCTAGATAGCATAACATACCACAGAGCCCCAAACTTTGCCTGGAGACAATTATGCAGATATCGTTCCTGCATGTGGGGCAGGCAATTTAAAGCACAAAGCAAGACAGTTTTTTGTTTTTGGTCCTTCGGATGATTCAATGGAAAGAGCTGCTCTTAATCTGATAAACTCACAAAGGTGAAAATGTCCTCTTAGGAGCAATGTCCGGGCAGAGGCTGGCCCTCAGCCAGGAAGAGCACATCTGTTGGTGCTCAGCAGGATGCTCTGGATAGGTGATATTTGAAGTAAAATATAGCAGCTCTCATGGAGTTTCCATGGCAATTATTTGATAAATTGATGATTTTGTGGAGGTGAAGAGAAAGACGAAGGTGGGAGAAGGGTGGTATTGAGAAAAAGAACATTTTAGTCGATGTAGAAAGAG
>NW_005879757.1:0-6771 GCF_000147115.1 Myotis lucifugus | reverse complement strand
CAAATGGACAGAGCGAGGCTAAGAGTGGCTGCTTCGCACCCAAAAATAAAAGTGATACCACTACTGGTTCCAAGCATCTGTGCCTGACAGCCTGGGGGAGCTGTGGCTCATGAGGTAAGCATGCCCTTAGTTCAGGGCCAGGGTACTCCTTAGATCGAGTAAGGTGGACAGATCTGCAACCTGACTGTAAATCCTTGGCAAACAACAAACACGACCCCAACATTATCCTAACCCCCAGAGCACACCCATGCACACACACAGGCACACATCCTTCTCCACCTGTGATGAAAGGCTCCAGGCTTATGGCCAAACATCGGTACCTTGCAAGTGGCCCAGGGAGGGTCTGAGACAGGGATTGCTGTGTTGTCTGACAAAGATGGAAATAAACAGATGAATCTATAGGGTAACGTTACCACAATTTAAATATCGTTATTTTCTGTGGAGCAACAATGTTCTTATACTAAGTATACACCAGAGGTTCCCGATGCTGCCTAAAACTCGGTTCACAGCCAACAGTTATTCCAGAATGACTAGACAAGCGAACGCATGGGTGGATGAATCCGGCCACCGTGGGCTTTACCTTTTAGCTCTTCAGTCTGCTCCTGAAGCTTCCGCTGTATCTGCTCTTTTTGTACTTCCAGCTCCGAATTATGCTTCTGAAGCTTTGCCAATTTCTAGCAAAGGGAAGCAAAAACTTTTTTGAAAAACCTCATTTTAAGTTTGATCACCGTTGTCCTACTTGGTGAAAAGCTGTGTCTTTTTAAAATAGTATGTGTGCGCGTGTGTGTGTATGTATGTATACATGTGTACACACACATTCTATCCATGGATAGCAGCCAGCACCGGCGCATGGCATGACGCTGCATTTACCTTCGCATGCAAGGGCTCCAGGTGACCACAAGCAGACGCCAGTTCCCAGCCTGCAAGGGCTGAGATCAAGGAGCCAGGCCAAACCAAGGTCACCTCACATGTCAAGGCGTCTTCTCTATCCTTTTCTTGAGCTTCTCGACACACAGGGTATTTATCTATTTAATACGATGTAAATTATCTGTGATGTACCGTGGATTCACATTTTGAGAGTGTTATGACTCAGGAAGGCAGGCTGTGTGATCGTCATGTAAGTTCTATTATCTTAGCTCCTCTTGGTCAAGTGTCTGCCGGGCTGGCAGCTGAAGGTGCTGATAGATGGTTGGTGACCGGCAGTGTGGGCAGTGCCAGCAGCCAGGCACCAGGCCTTGGGGAGGCACAGAGACGCCCAGGACTCCAGGCCGCCACAACCTTGGGTGCTGAGGACTTTGAAAAGTGCGGGAGGATGGGCAGGAATAAAGACACCTCGCTAGAAATGATCAGCTCGTGCTTGGGCAGGGCTCTGTGATAGGCGTTTAGCTAAATGATTTCACCAGAGAACTTTCATCCTCAAAACAACAATGGCAAGTTACTTTTTGTCATTTCTGGTTTACATACGAGGAGACTGAATGAGGTCAGAGAGGGTGAGGGCAACTTGGCTAAGGCCACCCAGCCGGACAGCAGCAAGGACAAGCTTTAGAGCAGGGACACTGGGGTTTTTACGTCTGGCTGCTCTTCTGACCCCACCGCGAGATAAGACTGCCGAGCTGTGCGCTGCTGTCCTGGGTGAGGGGCCAAGCTCACACCAGATGGGCCAGCAACAGGGGACCAACAGCAGAGCTCTGTGGGGACACACGCTGAGGTCCCGCCCATGGGAAGACTCACAGTGATCGCCAGGCCCAACCAGCACCAACCTCTTCCACGGTGGCCTTGTATCTCTGCCCCCTCTCCTCATAATTGCGCCGGTGGGCAGCTGCCCTGTCCAGTTCCGATTCCAGTTTCTGAACCTTCTCCGCATCACCGGCCCGAGCGGCAGCCAGGCTGGTCAGCTTCTCCACCAGCCCGTGGTTCTCTCTGTTCTAGAGAACAACAGCAGGTGCTCAGGGGTTTTTCCCAAATAAAGAAGCCGTTCCCTTGGTTTCTCACAGCCTTTACACGGCATCTAAGTCTCTCAGAGGTTCAGTTACATTGGCCACGTTTATCATTGTGAGGGCGTGGATGAGCATCCTCATCTCAGCGACAACAGCGAGGCAGAGCTGGTGGGTTAATGTTCCTGAGCTGGTGGGGCTCTTTTACTGTGGGGCCGGCCTCATCCCGGAGCACCAGGCGACTCGCGTGGTGTGGGCTGGATCGGGTTCCCCATGCCCCCAAGTCACATGGTGAAGTCCTAACACCCAGCACTTCAGAATGTGACTGACTTTAAACAGAATTAAGGTAAAATGAGGCCACGTGGGTGGACTTAATTCAGGATGAGTGGTGTTTTTATAAGAAGAGGAGGTTGGGACACAGACACACACAGAAGGAAGGTGCTGTGAAGACACAGGGAGGAGGTCACAGTTCGATTCCCGGTCAGGGCACATGCCCGGATTGCCAGCTCGATCCCTAGTATGCAGGAGGGGCGTGCAGGAGGTGGCCAATCAGTGATTCTCTCTCATCGCTGATGTTTCTCTCTCACTCTTCCTTCCTCTCTAAAATCAGTAGAAATATATTTTTTAAAAAAAGACATGGGGAAGAGATCGCCATCTGCAAGCCCAGGGGAGACAACTCAGTGGAAACCAGCTTGGCCAACACCTTGAACGTGGAGCGATATTCTGCACAAGCCACATAACACAGGCCTGTCACACAGCAGCACAATAGGGGAAACTGCATCAAAATGTCAAGTGTATTGGTTTGCATGCTGATCCATTCATTAAGGATACTCATGGTATAGCTAAGGCTACATTTAAAGTTCACCTCAGGAGACTCTCAGTATAAACTGAGGCAGCCCAGGAGTGAGCTCCATAGGCCTGGATGCTGCATATTGCACAGCCCTCGCCCACGGGCAGAGAGCAGTGGGAATGGCAGGGGGAGTCTTCTCACACGAGGCAGGGCTGCAGCTAGGCCATATGGACCTTCAGGCAGATTAGAAAATGGCAGCTCCTCTGAGCCAAGACCTCCCTGAGGGAGCCTGGCTTGGCACCCAGACAGCAGCAGCTCTGTGCAAATTAAAAAACGCACCCCTGCCTCCAGGCAGCCCATCTCGGTGCCAGAACACATGGCTCGCCAAGCAGAACCAGGCTGGGTTTCAGCCCCACTAGCCCTCCTGGGCAGCTGCCCTGTGCAGTGTACAACCTGCACGAACACATGTAGCAGCCCTTTAAAATGTGCTTCTATTTCCCGGCTCAGGGTCCATGTGACCTCAACCTCCTGGCATGGGTATAAATTTGACTGCATAGCTAAGGAACTGGCCCAGAACAAAATATATCTATTGGAAAAAGTAAGTATGAAAGATGCATTAGGAACACCTACCTGATCTTCTAGCTTTTTCTGCAGGCGCTGGACCCTGTATGTGAGCTGAATGTTGAGCACGAACCGTCGGATGCTCTGGAACCTGCGCCGGGCCAGCCACGCCCGAGCATATTTCTGAAGGATCACAGCCTTGTGTTCCTCCAGCATCTTTAAAACAAGATTTTATAAAATGCAAACTGGCTCGCCATTCTTTCTCTCATCAACGCCTCCAATGTTGGGAGGTGCAACTACCACCATGTTCCCACAGTGCAAAATACGGATTTCTTGTAATCAGCCCATAGGGACCTACAATAGACTTTTGAAACAATAGCCAAATTCCACCTGTAGCAGCCATGTCCGGACATTCACATACCAGAACTTCCTGCTCTAGGAAGGTCTTCATGCAAAAGCACTATCTCACTCTAGGCATACCTCAGAGATACTGTGGGCTCAGTTCCAGAAACCGAAATGAAGTGAATATCGCAGTAAAGTGAGTATCATGAATTGTTGGGTTTCCCAGGGTATGTAAAAGTTATATTTACACTATAGTGTAGTCTATTATGTGTGTAATAGTATTATGTCTAAAAAACACATAACAATAAAAAATACTTTATTGCTAAACAATGCTACCCATCACCCGAGCCTGTTGGAAAATGGTGCTGATCGACTTGCTCAACACAGAGTTGCCACAAACCTTCAAGGTAAATATTAAACCCCCACAATATCTGTGAAGAGTGAGAAAATGAGGTATGCCAGTGCTGCTGATGAAAAATAACACGAGCCCTGGGGAAGCCTGTGGTCCCGGCCGCACCTTGCGATACCTCCTCCGGGCCAGGCATCCTCGGGTGTAGGCCTGGATGGTGATGGTGGCCACGCGGATCAGCTGGTACAGACTGTGGACAAGGTACCCACGGCAGTGCTTCTGGATGACGATGGCTGCCCAGCCCTCTTTCAAGGCGGCCGCGGTCACAGCTTTCCTTGGTTGAGAAGAATGGGGAGTCAACCTGTTACCCACAGAGCACTGGCTTCTATAGCGTGTGCTCTTTCCGACTAAAAAATAGTCCCATTTTTGCAAATCTACACATTATGCTCTGTGAGTGGTTTTCTTGTAACGCCGGATTGAGATCAGTCATTACCGTCTCCCCTTTCACTCTGATCTGAATATGCTGGCTCCAGGCACCAGGAACTTCACACTCCTCACATTCAGGCTGATAATCCGCCTCCCACACGCCCACAGGGACGGTGGCAACAAACCCGTGCACTGCACTTGCTCCTTCACCTGTTCACTCATTCTGTGGGCCAGCGGGCTGAAGGCTCCAGATCAGGGAGAGGGTGGCAAACCAGGGCCTCGGGGCCAAGCCTGCAGCTGTCCACCTGAGATGGTCAGGTTCTACAGGAACACACACGCCTATGCTTTACAATATTCCCCGTGCCTGACGTCATGCTACACGGCAGAGGTGAACAACTGTGAGAGAAACGGCGGGGCCCCAACAACTCTCACAGAACGCGTTTGTTGACTCCTATCCAAAGGACTGGAGAAGACGACAGAGCTCCTACCTTCAGGATTTACCACCTTGTGGAGCAGACAGACCTATAAGTGGCCAAGTGGGATATGAGAGAAATAGAATGACTGATAAAAGATCCGTCAGCGAGATCTTACAGAACTGCTTGGGAAGGGCTGACCTGTGAGCCAGCCCTTGATGGAAAAGGATTTCTGTAGACAGCGGAGGTTGGAAAAGCATTTCATACTGGAGGCCTAGCAGTGCTGGAATGTGCAGAAAAAGAGACTCTGTCTAAAATTGCTTGAATATGAGATACATGGAAAAAATTAGTAGTCAATGAGGTTAGAAAAACAGATGGGAACCATTTGTTATTAAACTATATATCCATATATATAAAAGCCTAAGTGACCTTTATGTCCAGTTGACCGGTCACTCTGACGACACACTGACCACAGGGGGCAGATGCTCAAAACAGGAGCAAGAAAATGAGGTATGCCAGTGATGTCCCACAGCCAACCTCCTGCAGCCGGCCAACCTCCCGTGGTCCCTTCCTCCGGCTGCCTGGCCCTGATCAGCCCCGATCAGTCCTGATCACCAGCCAGGCCAAAGGACCTCACCCGAATTCATGCACTGGGCCTCTAGTTGAAATATATATATGTATTAGACACCTACTATGTGACAGCCACTGTGCTAGGTCCTAGTATGGATGTAATGGGAAGCAGACAAGTATGGTCCTTGTCCTCACAGAGCTTCCATTCTTATGAATGCATCCAGGCCATAGCAAAGATTGAATGCTTGCCCGGTCAGTGTGGCTCAGTGGTTGAGCATCAACCTATGAACCAGGAGGTCACAGTTCGATCCTCAGTCAGGGCACATGCTTGGGTTGTGGGCTTGATCCCCAGAGTGGGGCATGCAGGAGGCTGCCAATCAATGATTCTCTCTCATCATTGATGTTTCTATCTCTCCCTTCCTCTCTGAAATCAATAAAAACATATTTTAAAAACATTAAAAAGATTGAATGCTCTTTGGTAGGAAACAGGGGCTGCTGGAGGCATCCAGCTCAGGAGCAGGGCAGTGGCTGGATCAGGCCCTGCTTTAGGAAGATGGAGAGAAAGGCGGCAGGTGAAGGAATGTGCTCTAAGGGTGTAAGGAAGCGATGATGGAGGCCTCACCAGGGCAGGCACCAGACAGAGGCAAGTGAAGGGTGCATGGAATAGTCAGGCCTTTGTGATTCCCGACTGGAAAGGGAGCACACACTTGGGGAAGAAGATAAGTCTAGGGTTTCCTGCCCTGGAGGCTGCTGTTGTTAACTGAACTCAGAAGCCCGGGAGGGCGAGCCTGGCTGCAAGTGCATGTAAGCCGGTTGCCTGGGGCATGGGGGCTGCGATGGCAAGACCAGTTTGGGGCGGGCTGAGATGAAGGTGGTGGTGCACCAACCACATGGAGAAGCGCAGGAAGAGGTCAGGCTCAGTGACACACCTGCCTTCGCAACTATCCTAGGAGCATGCCAGGAAGCGAGCTGGGCTACACACATGGAAGCACACAGTGCAGACTGGGAAGAAGGCCTGTCCACTGGCCAGCCCAACATGGCCTCTTGGGAGCACCTGAGGAGGGTGGGACGGGCATGGCTGGTGGGACTGCCCTGCGCTCAGCCATCCCCTTGCGCTACCGCGTAGCCTTGCCCGAGGGCTCTGCATGTGCTGGCAGGGCCTCCCCATCAATCCCCTCAGGCGTGCTCTGTCTCCTGTCCTCTGCCGGTAGTCTGGTCAGTGGCTATTTTTGGCGTCTTTACTCAGGGGCTTCACCGAGACCCTAGTCTTCCTAGGCCCCTTGAGCGTGGCTCTGCCACAAAATACCACGTGCGGGCGCACACGTACAGTGCGATTGAAAATTCGTGGCCCATGCGCAGAAGTTGGTTTTTGGCCTGGGCAAATCT
>NW_005879756.1:0-6773 GCF_000147115.1 Myotis lucifugus | reverse complement strand
CGCTGCACCGCATCCACATTGTGGACGGTGACCGCCTCATCAGGGACCCTTTCCCGGAGATCCAGAAGGTGGAGCGGTTCCTGAAGCTGTCCCCGCAGATCAACGCCTCAAACTTCTACTTTAACAAAACCAAGGGCTTCTACTGCCTGCGGGACAGCGGGCGGGATCGCTGCTTGCATGAGTCCAAAGGCCGGGCGCACCCCCAAGTGGACCCCAAACTCCTCCATAAACTGCACGAATATTTCCATGAGCCAAATAAGAAATTCTTTGAGCTCGTGGGCAGAACATTTGACTGGCACTGATTTGCAATAAGCTAGGCTCTGAACCTTTCCGATACTGTAAGTTCTGGTGTACATCTAGGGTGGGGGAAGAAGTTTTAAAAGGCATTTAAGCTATAATTTATTTGTAAGATCCATAAATAACTTCTGTACAGTATTAGATTCACAATTGCCATATATACTAGTTATATTTTTCTACTTGTTAAATTGAGGGCATTTTGTATTGTTTTTCATGGTTGTTAACATTGTGTAATATGTCTCTATATGAAGGAACTAAAAGATTTCACTGCAAAAAGAAATAATAATAAATTCTGGAGACGCTGTCTTTTTTTAATATAATTAACTTGCCCTTGACTCAAAATAGCTGTCCATGTTGCACCCATTGGGGAATCTATATTCCTTTGTTACTGAAAAAAACAAAAACAAGTTTTGATGGATATTACATTCGTCTTTCCTCCTTTCTTTTCTTCGTTTCTCTTTTTAATTTTGATTGTCTTGCTGTGGTCATCAAGTTTACTTTTTTTTACTTGCACTGTAAGATTTATCTTCACTGAGACCCCCTGTTATTTTGGAAGAGGCAGTTTTGCCCACTCCTGACTTCAGCACATACCTGAGTGTGGATTTTAACTCCATGTAAACTCAAGGTGGACAAAGCAATATTAATAACTAGGAAGAAGCTCCCTGTAATATGCCTGTGACTCAGAGGGTACTTGTATATATATACTGGTCTCAGCAAAGGGTGTAACCTACAATAAAGGTGGGCGAAACCTACAATAAAGTGATGTAAAGCATTGGCCTTCAGAATGACCTTGGGACTCTGTAAACTGCCCCAGGTGGCAATGGGTCTCTGTAGAGCCACTTAGAATAGAAAAGATGGATTGCAAAATCTATGTGTGTCTCTGACTTGAAGATTCTGGGAAAAGCTGGTTAAAGGGGAAGCCTTTTGCTTAGGTGGTGTCTGTTTAGCTATCTCTTGAAAGCTCACAATGCATTTGTAGACACATATGCCAAATGCTTTGAGACATAGATATTTGTATGTTTAGTAATCACCCCTTGGAGTTCTGAAGGTGGGAGAAATGTAAACGTCAAGGGTTAAAATTGAAAAAGAAAAAGAAAAAGAAAGAAAAGCATAAACCAGAGGGTAGTGCAGAAGGAGCCCTGCCCACCTGCGCCCAGATGTGAGAACCCCATTTCAGTTTGACTTCTGCCCCCAAATAGCTGGTTCATTGGAAGAGCCTCAGTTTTTTCTGCTGTCTTCCTTCAGTTAGCCTTTTACAGGATTAAATATATTGTGTGTTTTTTCTCATGAAAGCAAAACATATTCATTATGGTAAAATGAAAAATATAATCAGGCAAAATAAAGCCATTTCCTGACATAGTTTATAACTAAGGCAGGGGAGTAAAATGGACATTATTGATCATTTTCTTTTTTTTTTTTTTTTTTTATTTTTTTTATTTTTCTTAACAAAAGGAAAGGTTGGTGAGGTACATATTAACCTTATGAAAACAGAATATCTTCACCACAAATGTGTTTTATACAATAGTAGAGGCCCAATGCACGAATTCGTGCACCAGTGGGGACCTTCAGTCTGGCCTGCAGGATCGGGTCAAACTGGCTCTCCGACATCCCGTGAGGAGTCCTGCATTGGGAGAGGGCGCAGGCCAGGCAAAGGGACCACACTGGTGCATTTTTGGAGCCAGGGAGGAACTGTGAAAGGGCTCCATGGCATGTCCAGCCCGTCTCACTCAGTCCCGATCGGCCAGAAACCAGCAGCAAGCTAACTTACTGGTGGGAGAATCTGCCTCCTGGTAGTCAGTGTACGTCATAGCAACTGGTCGACCGGTCGACTTTCTGCCCCAGGCAGTCAGTGCACATCATCGCGATGATCATTTTCTATAAACAGGACCTCATTGAAATGTTGCCCCAAGCCACCTCAGGAAGTGTAGGCATCATTATGGCAGGTTCAAAAAAGGAGGAAATAGGCACGAAGAAGATAAAGACCGTGCCCAAGTTCACACTGACTGTAAGTCTGCCAGGCTTGGAGTCCTTGCATAGCTAAAGCACACATTTCATTTCTCACTACACAATTCTTTCTGAACTCAGACTAAAAGGCCCAGACTGAGGACAGTTCTTCTCTATTTAACCGGCATATCCCTTCTCTGGTGCCAAAGGTCTTCCATCCTGGGAGGTGTGTGAGTCACAGGGAAGGGGCAAGAATGAGCCTGCGTTCTCAGGAGTGCTACCAGAGACGTGAGTCACCTTGGCTCTGTATCAGCATCTGCAGGGGGCTTGACCTTTGCATGGCCCATGCCCCGCCCCAGGCCCTGCCTCTTCCTCAGAACCCATTGAGGTTGTCAATGACTCCAGCTCCCCAGAGGGCAGGTCAGAAATCCTTGTAGCAGGACCTCCCTTTGCACAGTCTTCACAGCACTTCCCTCTGCAGCACATCATTGGATCTGGCTTTCCTCATCCCCCGTTTAAGAGCTGAAGAAACAAGAGGTCCAGAAAGGTTAAATCGAGTTTCCAAGGCTACCCAGAAATTTGGCGACCATGGAGACCCTAGTGTGAGTTTTCCGACTCCCAAGAGGATGGCTTTTGCAAAATACCTATCAATGCCTGTATGCTCATAGGGATGATATGCTTGAGGCATGGAGTGTTGGGGCAGAGGTGTTGGGTAGGAATGGAGGAAGGAAGGACTAAGCACCAGGAACATGGGGCTGGCACAGCTGATGTTGGGGTGGCCCAGTGTAAAATGGTCAGTGGGTATAAATTCAATAATTGGTCTTAACTAAGGATGTTTTCATGGAGGTGGACCATGGGAAAGGGGTTGGAGTCCTACTGGCTATGTCTGCTAGGAAGGTACAAGGATTCAGAGCTGTGGCTACAGACCAGGCACTTAGATCTCATCTGAACACTGTCCAATTCAGAGGATGCCCTGCACTTGACCTGTGCCTGCCTTCATAGTGGTCCAAATGCCATGACTCAGGAACCTGGTCCCTTCCCAAACACACCTAATACCAATTCTATTAACAAAGAGAGAGATGCCAACTGGACAGAGTGAGGTTCCTGTCCAAACCGGTCCAGGCCCAGGGCAACCTAGGGGTCTCCAGGTGGGGTCCTTTGGGAGAGGTGGCTGAGAGCAGCTGAATGGAGCCTCAGCTATTATACTTAGAATATCCAGGGCATTTGAAGCTTCTGAGTCAAGACAGCTCCTGCCCTGCCCTCCCTCCAGGATTCAGCTAGAGCTGAAATCCTGTTAAGTGGTTATCAGCTCACAGCCTGAACATTTGCTCATTCAGCAAAAAACGATGCTGTGCCTCTGAGTGCAGGGTGCTTGCTCCATCTGTCCCAGGAGACTAAAGAAAGGAGTAGGAAGAAAAGACCAATGCCCAGGGTGCCTACTACTTACAGGGGAATCAGAAATCACGACCAAGAGTTCAGATGTTCATTAAAATTGTATTTTTCTTCGGAGCCCCTACTCTGCACTTAACGTGTTATTAAGCCCTTAAAGAATAAAGGAAAATGCAGCAATAGGAACTAATACTTATTAACTGTCTTGCGTTTAAGTTAAACACACACACACACACACACACACGAATCAGGAAAATAGGGGAAATGACATTGTGAACTGGCCAGTATTTTCTCATTTAATTTAGGAATAACTAGTCCCATTATACCAGTAGAGAGGAGGAAAGTGAGGTATAAGAAGTGGACCTCCCTTATTGCTTTCAAAGAAAGACAGGACTGCTACTTATGCCAGAGGAATAGTTAGCCCAGAGATGGGGAATGGTGGCATTGAGGATCATAAGCAGCGGGTGAGAAATGGCAGAGATGTCACTGATAATGCCATTATTTAGGAGTAGTGACAGGTGAACAATCTTCCCAAAGGTTGCCTGGCAGAGCTATGACCCAGACCACTTAGAACTGATGAGCCACAGGGACCCTGCTCTTTCCATGCAGAAGCTTCTTAAAGGATGTGCTAGTGAGTCAGAGCATGGAGGGTGGTGGATGAAACCAGAACAGAACATTCTGGACAAGGAAAGCTGGAGGAATCAAGACAGTGGTGATGGGAAAGGGGAAGGAGCTAGGGGACATGCAGGCAAGAGACATGTCTACTTGGAATGCAAATGGGTTAAACGCAATGAGAACTTACTACCCATCAAACATTTGTGACCTTGACACCTGCTTTCCAAATGGTGGTAGCTTACTTAGCAAGCACCCGTGCATTCTGTCTCCTGTGCAGGTGTGTCTGTCACATAAAAATAACTATCATTTATTGCACACCAGCTATGTGCTTGGTATTTTAAATATGTTGCTTCTAATCCTCATGACAGTTCTAAATAGGAAATGGCATGGTACTAATTTTAGAGGCAGAAACTCAAACTCTGAGATTAAAGGTTTTGCCCATGATGGCAGAGCCACTGTTTGTTAGAACTGGACTTTAGTCTCCAGAATCCTTGCCCTGCTGCAATAAAGTCTATGCAGTCATGGGTAAGAGGAAGAAGTATTGCATGAGTATCTGCCTGTTAGGCGAAGCCTATAAGGGAAATGATGGACATCCAGGATGTGGGGATGCACAGAAAGGTTTATACCAGATCACATCATCTTCAAGCAAAAGACTGGCTGGGACTGGCAATGACTGGCACCTGACAAAACATGTTCCTTAGTGGAAGAAGTTCATGGAGGAAGCCTGAACTTGATCTAGGGAACAAACCAACACATCTCTTCAAATAGCCAACAAACAGGACCAAGCTATAGACGCTCTGATTGATTTGCTTTACTGAAGTTTTGATGTAGGAAATGGTCTTGGTTCCTCACTCTCATATCAAGATCCATTTCCCCCCCAAGTCAGGTAACTTGAGAGAAAAGCAGTTAGAGCTAGGAGACCTGGGGGTGAGTCCTGACTCTACTGATTTATTATGGACCATGTGGCCTTAAGGTTCACATTCTCAGAATCTCAATTTTCTTGTCAATCTTAATGGGCTGGTATTTAGTTAACTGTGTTTGGGGGAAAACTAAATACATTCCAGTAGGTAGAAACTATACACTCATTGTATATGTGGCTTAGTGCCTAAGAATGTTTTGGACTTTGGCAGACAAATCCAAACTGGTTTTAAACCAGAGAACAGGCACCTACTACCTTTTTTCCCCCATCCACTTCCACTATGGGACTGCAGCCATCACTGGGAGTGTCCCATCCAGATTTTATTTACCAGGGAAGTATTCCCACCCCACTACCAGGAGAGTTTGCAGCTAATGGCTTACGCTGCACTGTCTTCTGGGGAATTTCCTTTAGTCAGCAGGAGTTGCCTTACCTGGAGATGCCTAAGAAGTTATGCCCACCATGTTCTCCACTTTCCTTGGGGTTGCCTGTGACTAATGATTGACTGATGTGAGATGAAGGGTTGGGCTGTGGGGTAGCAGCCCGGCATCCTAGTCTCTGGGCAGGACAATCTGTATTATACAATCCATCAACCCATGTTCCAGAGCTCCTCATGGATCAGGCTGAAGCCTGGCCTCTCCTTTATCCTGTGTCCCTACTCCCTTGCCCATATCTTCTGCAATCCCCTTCCCAGCAAATGACTTGCCCAAGAATATAGAAATCTGTACCTCAGGCTTTGCTTCTAGGGCATCTGATCTAAGATAGTCAACTTGAAAAAGTGTCTAAATCTCCCTGAATTTCAGAGATGAGAACTCTGAATTTACTTCATAATACTTTCTACATTGCATTTTTTGTTGTCTAATTATTATCTAACTCCCCACCAGACAGTTTGCTCCCCAGGTAGAAACCAGTGGCTTCACAGTTCTTTACTTGCAGAAGATACCAGTTACTAGTGTTGATTGAAGTCATATTCCTCATTTACCAGTGTTTTTGGTGCAGTGGGAAAAATTACTAAAGCTAGGTAGACTTGGTTTCCAGCTAGTTGCGGCTGTGTAAGAAACCATCCCAAAATTTGGTGATTTAATGTAGCAATCTAGTATCTCTCATAGTTTTCTGTGGGGAGCTTAGAACAGCTGGGCAGGTCTTATTTGGCTGCTCACCTGGTTGTAGCCAAATGGTGGCTAGTACTGAAGTTGTCTGAAGGTTGGAGTGGGTTGGGGATCCAAGATGGCTCCTCTGATTACATGTTTGATGCCTCAGGTGGGGTGACTGAAACACCTGGGCATCATCCTCTCTTTCTTTCTCCATGTGGCCACTTGGGCTTCCTCACAGCATGGCAGACTTGGTGTCATTAGTGGGACTTTGGATATGGCAGCTGGCTTTCCCCAGGGTGAATGTCCCAAAAGACCAAAGCAAAAGTTGCAAGTGATACATAGTGAGACTACTGCCACATTCTATTGTTTCGATGGGGACAGCCCAGATTCAGTGCAGGAAAGGACCACATGAGGAGCTGAACACCACAGGAGGAGTGGTTCACTGTTGGGCCCTCTTTAGGTGCTACACTTGGCTGTTCCTTGACAATAAAATGGACAGACCACCTGCTGAATGGATC
>NW_005879755.1:0-6773 GCF_000147115.1 Myotis lucifugus | reverse complement strand
TGGTCAAGATCCGAATAGTTAGAGAATAATTTGGGAAATAAGAAAAGGACATGGTTAATAATTTAATCATTGGTGGCAAGACAGAATTAACAAAATGACTCAGCCGACAAGTATGTTAGATTACAAATACTGTGCCTGAATCAGTAGATAGGTATTGCTATTTTGCTTCTTTGCTGGTGAATTTGTTAAATTATTCAGCCAAAGACATCATTCCCCAGACATTACACACATGGCTAACCCATCTTAGAATGTTCCCCTTCTTACATCTTATTTTCTACTCCTCTCCCTTCCATTCTTCTCCCCAAACTGTCGACAATTTCCTCTATCTATCCTGGGTAAAATTCTCCACGTCTACTTATATTTGCTTGTGTAAATGCCTAACTTGCCCTTTAAGAGTCTTCCCAAGGGACCTGTGAACTCCCGGAGGACATTCACCATTTCTGACACTTCTCTCATTTCCTTCATTGCACCTCCCATATTCAGGGCACAAATGAATTCATCAATTATATAAGTATTCAACCTTGTATCTCTATAAGCGGGCAACTGAAAAAAATGCTATTTATTATAGACTCAGTGGACCCCTTGAATTATAGAATTGGTGTCAGTTAATTGAACTTAAAGTCATACGCTGACCCTCACTCACTTCAGTGTTCCTCTTGCTCTGTTGGAAGTTGGGAGAGAAAGGTGAGTAAAATGAGGTCTGTAAGTTCAGGATCCTTATAACCAATGAGTGATCATAGGTCCACTCCCCATTTTGTAGATCAGGAAACTGAGGCTTAGAAAAGTACAGTGACTTGTTGCTGGGGTCCAATCCCAGCGGGTCCAGGGGTCCCCAAAGGTGCGAAGAAGGAATGACACGAAGACAGCCTTCAGTTGATCAGCAGCCTAGTCAGGACCTCTAGCCAGGATCTCCAGCCAAAGTTCTGGTCGGAGTTCTGGTTAGGAACTGACGAGGATCTGATGTGGATCTCATGTTTATTGTCTTGTTACATCTATATTTATACCAGTTGATTTTAATCCTGTCAATTTCTATTCAAAGGTTAGGGCATTTCTTATCTCCATTCCAGGGAGTAAAGATTATGTAGCTTAACTACCCGCCTGGCACTTAATTAAGGGGTTGTATCCCCTCCCTAACCTCAGGGAAAAATCCCCACCTGGGGAAACAACCTTTCTCAGAGAGGTGACCTTGGTTAAAACACATGGCACTAAGGAGAGCAAACATATTAAGAACAATATGCTATATATGCCAGGTCCCTTGAAACATATGCTGTGCAGATGTTTCTTTCCTGCAGCGACTGTGTCAAGCAGCAAGGATGGACCGGCTTCCGGCAAATTCCCCCTTTTTTATTTTTTAAATGATAGTGCATGCAAATCAGTGGCCACCTCTCAGATTGGGCTGTTTAAGACTCGGAAGAAGACTGGCAAGCAATGACAATAAGCATAGCTATAAACATAGTGGATGAAGCGCACAAGGAGCCCCGTTCCTTAGGAGGTTGCCGGCCTCTTCAGTTAAGCGATTTCAGCTGTCCTCAAGTTGTTGGTTTGGTTGTCCTTGTTGATCTGGCTAGTGGGCGGTGTCATTGGCGACGGGCTTCCCAAAGCATCAGCGAGTTGAAGGGCTGCATCAAAGGGTCCATCAGGGCCGTGCTTGATGGTGGTGTCGGTGTCCAAGGAGGAATAAGCTGTGTCCTCTGGGTCAGCTGTTATGGAGGATGGAGGGTAGTAGAGAGAAAAAGAAAAGAAAGCAAAAGAACTACAAGGCATGGAAGTGTTTAGAAAAAAGAAGGAGAAGAAAGGGAAGAAGGCAGCATCCTGACACAGCCCTTTCCTTCATCTGCCCCTTTCCCTGTGGTCCAAGGTAGAAATGGGAAACAAGTCCTGTTGCAGTAAGAGGGCAGCTGTTGTCAGCCAGTCTCTGTCTTTACCTTGGTCCTGATCTGAGCTGGGCCAAGTCTCTTTCTGTTATCTGGGTCCCGATCTGAGCTGGGCATGGGAAGCGGGAAGCAGCCATGGGGGCAGGAGACCTCCCTCAGAAGGGGCGAGTGTTCAAGCCCCTGCATAGTTGGGGGGGTGAGGATCTGTGCCCCACCTCTGTTGACCCCCAAGTTCTCTCCTGCTGGCCCCTCTGCGACTGTGCCTGTCTTAGGTTGTTCCTCCCTGAGGAATCTTACCCGTCTTTGACTAACCAGCCATCCTCCGGGGCCAAGCAGGGTGATGTGAGGTTCAGTTCTGTCTCCTTGGTAGCCTACGCCCCCGTGGCCTCCACGCCCAGCAACTGCCTTGGGATCCCCTCGCCTGCTGGCAGGGCCCTGGCATTAATCACATATCTTGGGGAACCCAGGTTTCTTCTCCAAGGAGGGCCCAGCTCACACCATTGGGCGAGAGACAGATCCATGGTACCAGCCACCATGAGGCTTCAACCTCAGCATGAACAGAGAGCTCAGGCAACAGCTATGGGCAATTGGATTGTAAGAAGAGGGCTTCCGGCAACTTGCCAAGTCATGCAGTGACAAGCAGCAGCCTGCCACTGTTTCTCCAGCTTCAGCCCACATCATCTGCCCAATTTTTGTTGCATATAATAACATCTGTTCTGTTCCTAATATTTTCTACTTAAATGATTAAAAGGGAAACTTTAGAATTATAAATAAAAGGCAAACTGATGTCATTTTCTGTAAGTATATACAAATATTCACTATTTTACTTTTTGCACACCAATGTGAATATATTTAGCACTACTGACTGTACACTTAAAAATGGTTACGGTGATAAATTTTACGTCATTATACAAATATTCTTTAAAATACATAATTTTTAAATAAAAATTTTAAAAGTTGTGTTACTACCTGAAGTCCACTTTTTTGGAAGGTATTACATCAAAATCCATATTGACCAATCAGATAGATTAATGTGTATTTCACATAGATGTTAGTATATACATACATTATGACCCACATTTGAAAAATCAAATTTTTGAAGAAGTAATATCTATTTGATTAAATCTATTTTGTTCCAAATGCAAAAAATAAAAACAAACCAAAACCAAAAAAATTCAAAATTTAAAATCAGTCAAGAAAAAAGTCTATTAGCCATGCAAAAGTGAATCTGCTAAAAGGTATTCAGCAAAAAACAAAGAAATCAATTAGAAGGCATGTGTGAGACAGTGAGACGAAGAATTCAGAATTAGTTTAAAAAGGCAGAGGAAAAACAGCACTAATTTCTATCTAGCAGTTTATTTAAACTTTGCTAAAATCAGAGCTGACAATTCTATTGACTCTGAAAGATTTTCCTATTTCTCTGTAGATAAAATAGTATAGTCTGAATACAGGGGAAAAAATAAGTCTTTATTAACCTAACTGTTTCCTAAATTGATCATTCTAGCTAGCTAATTTTAATTGAGTTTGTCAAAGATTAACAAGAAAATATTTTAATTTTTCTTGCTAAAACGAACTTTTGAAGAAATGAAGATATAACTTTCTGGCTTTCTGCTTTACTTATACAATCCCATTGATTCTTTCCACATTTCAGCAGGACAGGTATTATTATCTGCTTTGTGCAGATGAATGAACTGAGTTATCAAGAAATTAAATAACTTGCCTGAAGACAAATTGTGAGTATAATAAGGACTCTCAGCCAGGTCCATCTGAATTCCAAGTTTAAGCTCTTAATCCGGAGTGTAGCAGAACTGAAGTGCACAGACTCCTGGCCTGAGGTACACAGGTAGCACGGCAGTCCTTAGTCTTAAAATATAATGTGACCATTTCCCTTAAACTTGAGATACAACGCAAACATAAATTCAAGTTAATTGAAAACTCCAGGTAGCTGAATTCTAGTTCATGAAGCTGGAATAGCATGTCATTTCCAATAATAAAGGATGCTATTGGTGTACATCTAGATAAAGTAATATTGCACATGGGCATGCTTAAATTGCTTCTTTTGAAGTTAGGGTGGAATACTTCTAATAATACTGAAAGAATCTAAATGCTGCCCATCTCCTAAATGTTATGTCATCCCTAACCAAGACATGTTCAAATTAAACCTTTCAGAGCTCAGCTTAAATGTCAGGAATAACATTCCTCCCTCCCACCATTATATTCACTTATTTTCCTTACTTTTCCCCTAAACATGTAATTCCAAGAATTGAGAAAAAGAACTTGTTAGAATCAATGCCTTTGTGACTTCAGCTAGGATTATTCTATGATTAAAACAATGAACATCTACTATAATTGCCACCTGATAGATATAAGCTGGAATTTCACTAAAGTCCTTATAGAATTTTATTATTCAAGGCTTATTAGAAAATTAGATTATGCATAGATTCATTTTGAGAAAATTTTACTTTAAGGATGTTTTACTTCTCACACACCCTGATACCTCTGACTGCATATAAACCATCCCATCTCCCTCTGTTCCGACTTTGGAAGCAGCTAGTTTTTCTTTCACGAATACACTACTACCTTAACGAACAGAGGGGCAACAAGAACACTCCCTTCCAAGTTCATGTGCAACCAATGGATGCTTTCTTCCAGCATAATTTCTCACAGTCCATCTCGCCCTGCTTTGTCTGTGGGCTTGTTCCGCTTCCCTTCTATCCCAAAGTCAGTGGAGAGCCTGGGGCACAGCTACTTGCGCTCCTATCCAGGTGTTATCTCCAACCAGCTGTGACCCTCCGCCATGTTTTTCACCTCTGTGCTTGACTTCTTTTGTCTGTAAGCAGAAACAGCGATAGATCCTACCTGCTGGGGTTCTTGTGAAGATTAAATGAAATAATGCACATAACATGATGACAGATAAGTGCTCAGCAAGTGTTAGCTGTTACTCCTGACAAGATGCTTTTCCTCCCAATTTAAACCAGGCTAGGTATCCCCATTACACAGTTCTATAGTATCTTGACCTTCCTTGTGACACTCATCATCCTTTTATTTAAATTCTTAAAATATGTTTTTATTGATTTCAGAGAGGAAGGGAGAGGGAGAGAGAAATAGAAACATCAATAATGAGAGAGAATCATTGATCGGCTGCCTCCTGCACACCTCACATGGGGATGGAGCCTGCAACCCACGATGTGCCCTGACCAGGAATTGAACCATGACTTCCTGGTTCATAGGTCGATGTTTGACCACTGAGCCACACTGGCTGGGAACTCATCATACTTTTAATTACTTATTCAATGTCTGTCTTCTCAGCTAGATTATACACACTCCAAGAACAGGCCTGTCTTTTATTTATTTATATTTTTAAATATCACTAGTGTTTAGCACGGAGCCCGAAAATGGATATTTATTAAATGAGTGAAAGTTAATTGTTCAATCTATAAGACTGATGAGTTCTTTGGACATATATTCAATTATCATTTCTCAAAATGGGTCAATTTCCAGCAGCTATGAATTGAGAGAAATTGGTATTGTGCTATGCCTTAGTTTTTTCTATAATTCAGAGGGAAACCTAATAATCATAATGACAGTAGTGCTTACCTAAGGTTTTCTTACCCTCTTGTACTTTACAGTGTGTTCATAACTCTTATTTTATCTCAGAGGCTCAGAGAATATGAGAGTTGGAAGAAACGCCAGAGTCATCTCATCCAAAGCTTCATTTCAGAGATAGGGAAACTGAAAGTTGTCACTGTACCAAGAGTCACGCGTTCTCCGAATGCCTCCCACAGAAAGGACACGAGAAAAGCCCTAGGACTCTACCCATGTGATCTATGAG
The DNA here is from genome assembly GCF_000147115.1 of Myotis lucifugus. NCBI lineage: Eukaryota > Metazoa > Chordata > Mammalia > Chiroptera > Vespertilionidae > Myotis > Myotis lucifugus. Next base: position 1,067 of record NW_005879755.1, on the reverse strand, counting down.
CTTCAAAGTCTGAACTGCAACTTTCCTGGGCATAAGTCAAATAGCCTGTGAAAGGATAGGAAATCCCACAAAAATGGGCAAATAAAACTAGAAGGTGGAACTACAGTCTGATGGGCCAGACAGAGTCTTCCCTACAGTTTCATGAGCCCCAGCAAGGGCGGGGGGAGGGGCACTCAAGGCTCAGGACGGGTGCTGTTGTCTTATGAACTGAAGTGACCCACAGCAGGGCCAGGCAAAACAGGCAGGGGCTGTTCCCGAGAGACCCACAGCAGTGCCTCTGCATGACTCAGGCCCCCCCATTGGAGCCAACTGGGTGACTGCGGGCTTATCAAACGCAGCCCCCTGTTTTCTGGCCAGCGTGGAGAAACACGCCTGGCATCTGCCTGTGCATTCTGTCCTTTGTGCTGACTGTGGATCTCTCTCTCCCTTTAGCTTGCCAACATGCAGCATCTGGAGTCTGCAGGAAAGTCCCCACATCAGGTAGGCACATAGGAAATGCTGTTGCTGATGTAGAAGAGAACGGTCTTCCACATGCCCACAGGTTCAATTAAGTTCATCCCTTCATGTTTCAGGCCCACAGTTTAGAACTACAGGACTGACTGCCCAGTCCTCTGATTTGGGCTCCTCTGTAGTCTTCATAGGGGCGATACCTGCCAGAGCCCCCACAGCACCTGAGCAGAGTGGGTGGCCCAATGGTGTACTTAATAGCAGAATTGATGGGGGAGGGGGGAGCTGAGGTTAGGGGCCTTCTTTTAAACAGAGTTAGACTCAGATAGTCTTTAATTCTCACTTTAATCTCCCTTCTTGATAGCAAGTGGGGTTGGGACAAAGAGCTGACATGGAAGACGGGCAAAGTGCCTGGCTCAGTGACATACAGACCATCTGGAGTTGGGTTTGCTACGACTGTGAGAACAATGCGGTGCTTACTTCTGTGCACCTCTGCTTCCTCCTCAAGGGGTGGTCTGTACAGCTGAGCGTTCCAGGAAGCCCTTCCCACCATCTCCTGTCACTGCCCTTGGAGTCCCCTCACCCAAAGCCTTGTTAGGCTTCCTAATTCTACAGAGATA
>NW_005879754.1:0-6773 GCF_000147115.1 Myotis lucifugus | reverse complement strand
AAACGACCGAGTCCACACATGTTTGCCACCAGGAATCTCAACAAACCCCATGGTTGAGAGAAGGGGAGGCGGCTCCGTTCAGGAAATTACTGCTCCCTACAGTTGAGAGCACCTGGCTGGGCTCCGCCAAAGCTCTCTGCTGGTGGCCAGGTGGTCTCCAGAGATGCATTGGCATCTGTGCTGTCCTGGGCCTGAGAGCTGTAGAGACAAACAAGACACTCTCTGGGCCTTAAGGAAGCTCCAGGTCTGGAAGCTGACAGGAAGCAGACTGAGCCTCCATGAGGATGCACCGTGGGGGCAGAACACACTGTGCCTCAACAGAGCGAGGCCCGAGGTGCAGAGGAGTGAAGCAGGTGAGGAAGGAGAGGAGGGTTCCAGCAGAAGGAACAGCATGAGAAAGCCGGAGGCATGGATACTACATGGCATGTTGGGGAAAAGCAAGGGGGTGGATCCGAGAGTATCAGCTGGCCCGGGGGAGCCTGAAATGGATTGGCCAGGAAGAGAACTGAGCCAGACCTGTGTCCTTACACCTCATCCTATAGGTGTTTAATTAATTCTCCGTGACCATGAATAGTTTTGTGATAAAATACACAAAACATAAAATTTGCCATCTTAACCATTTTTAAGTGTGCACAGTTCAGTGGTATTAAAGTGTACACAGTTCAGTGGTATTAAGTACATTCACACTGCTGTGCAACCATCACCACCATCTACCTCCAAAATTCTTGTCATCTTCCCAAACAAAAACCCCATATCCATTAAACAATAACTCTTGTCCTAGCTGGTTTGGCTCAGTGGATAGAGCACTGGCCTGTGGACTGATGGGTCTTGGGTTCAATTCCGGTCAAGGGCACATGCCAGGTTGTGGGCTCAATTCCCAGTTGGGGGCGTGCAGGAGGCAGCCGATCAATGATTCTCTCTCATCATGGATGTTTCTATCTATCACTCCCTTCCTCTCTGAAATCAATAGAAATATTTTTTTAAAAAAATAATAACTCTTCAATCTCCTTGACCCCCCTCCCCCAGCCCTTGGCAACCCCCATCCCACTTTCTGTCTTTATGAATTTGACTACTCTGGGCATTTCATATAAGTGGAATAATAGAGTATTTGTCTTTCTGTGAATAGCTTATTTCACTTAGCCTGATGTCCTCAGTGTTCATCCATGTTGTCACTTATTAAAGAATGTCCATTTTTTTAAGCCTGAATAATATTTGTAAGAATGTTTATGCCATGATCATGGAACTTTTGAAATTAAAGTAAGTTGAACTAAATAGAATACACATGAAAACTGCAAAAAAATTTTAAAAATAAAATTTAAAGGACCTTCTGCTTCCTGTGACAGAAAACCCAGCTCAAAATGACTGAAGCAGAGAAAGGGGATTTGTTGTCTCAATAACTGAGGAGTCCAGGGCATGGCTGGCCTCAGGCAGGACTAGGTGCAAGGGCTCAGTGCTGTTATCACCACCCGGTCCAGCAGGGGCCAAGCACTGAGCTGGATATTGGGGATAGAAGAGGGATTAAAACAAGCACAATCCCCACCCTAACAAAGCTCAAGTCTTACCTTAGATTCTCCCAACTGCTGTGCCCAGGGCAGACATCTCTAATCGATTCCTGCACGCTCTATGCTGAGCTCAGCTGGGCCTTTGGGTCTGTCTTCACCCAGTGCTCCAGAAGAGCACCACTCATGGATGAGAATTAGCTCATGAGACAAACCCACCTGCCATTCTTCCCCTAAAGCAGTGGTTCTCAACCTTGGCTGCACATTAGAATTCCCAGGTGATTCTAATGTGCAGCCAAGGTTAAGAACCACTGCCCTGGAGCATCGTGATGATAATTACAGCCAACAGTTATTCGTGGCTCACTTTATGTTCCAGGGGTGTTTGCTACACTAACTCATTTAATCCCCAGAATAGCCCCAATGAAGGAGAGACTCTGCCACTAACCCCATTTTCCAGATGAGGAAACAGAGACACAGAGCTATTCAGTAACCTGTCCAAGGTTACTTGTTGAATCCAGATTTGAGCCCAGGCTGGCTGGCTTCCCTGTGGGGTGCTGCCTGGGGAACCAGCCAACCTGCATCCCACCTTCCAAACAGCACCGAGACACTGAGCACAATGACAGGATTTTAGAGAAATTGAAGCATTTTCTAAAGTGCTTTTTATCCAAACTCAAAGAGAGGAGCTAAAATGAATTAAATTATAATTGGACAATATGGGCTTTTGACTTGTAATTGTTGTAATTAATTTACCATCAATATAATGCAAGGAGTTAAAAATAATGGATTGAAAATGGTTGAGAACCCATTGAAATGTAATATGTACAAGTGAAATACTCGTCTTACATATAAAGTACTTAACTGGATCTGACATACTCTAATAAATCTCTCTCTTATTCATTACGGGCTGCACATGTTACAGTTCAGACAAGCTTATCAGTGGAGCATAAGAGCTGATGCAATTGCTCTTTAAATTCCTCTCAAGACCCCCTTTTGGCACCAGAATAAATTTCACAACAGTGCATTCTTTTAAAGCCTCTGCTTCCCATGCATGGATGCGCATTCTCACATGAGGGCTCAGTTCAGGGCTCAAACCAAGGGAATCAGGGCATCAAAGGCCCTGGGAGCGCCCGATGGGCTGGCCCTGCAGGGGATCAGTGTTGCAAGGGGCACTGTCCTGGCATCGGGCAGAGCTGGGTTCAAACCTCAGCTTGGCCACCCACAGCTGGGGAACTGTTCACCTCCCTAAACCTTAGTTTCTTGATTTAAAAAAAAAAAATGCATAAGCAGATTACCTTCTCACGGAGTTGTGAGAATTTAGAGAGAGAATTATCAGTAAGGCATTAAGCACAGCCTTTGGCACATAGGAAGTGCTAGGATTCATTTAAAATGTTTTTTTATACTATAATCTACATAGTTATATACTAGAACAAAATGCAAAATCGTCCTGCCTTTTTTTTAATGAGTCCCAGCTTCCTTCCCTCCCGAAAGGCCACTGCTCAAGTGCCAGCATATAAGTGGGGCTAGGCGTATGGGCCTCACGGGACTGGTGTTGGGATTACAATTGTCATCCCATATTCACTGGTACCCTCCCAGATACTGGGAATTGTGCTGGGACCCAGACAAAGCAATGGATAAGACAAGGTCCTTGCCTTCAGAGAGCTCGCAATCGGGGTGGATAACTAACGGTGAACCAGGGCCACAGGGAGGTGTGTGTGGTAGTGTCTGCTGGGACCCTGAGCTGCTTCAGCCACTTGGAGGGCCCGACTCACACCTCCTCAGTGGTGTCCAGTCTGACAGTCCAGTCCAGTGGGACCGCGGGGCAAAGCTGAAGTGATGGGACCGGGGGTAGAAAGAGCAAGGCAGAGCTCTGGAGGAACCTTGGAGTAGGCTGGCTTAGGAAGAGAACATACCAGAACACTAGGGGGCGCTGGTTGGAATGGACCTCGGGCAAACTCAAACCAACCTCTGGTGGGAAAAGGAAAGTCAGAGCTGGAAGAGAAACCCATTCCTGATTTCCAGACACTCAACACAGGGCTGATCGCAGCTAAACTAGCCGCAGGTGCCACCTGCTGGTGTGTGGATGCAGCTCAAGCATCACCTGCTAAACCCCTAAAATGGAAGCCACAGCAAGACCCAAAATAAATCCACCTGCCCCAGATCAGAACTGCAGAAGGGGAAGCTCAGCTCTGGCTTTCAACGGGTAGGGAGGGGGAGGGGGATAGGGAAGGGGAGGGGGGGAGAGAAGGAGGAAGGCAGATGCATAAATTTCAGGCCATTTCTAGAGCCTGTGAGGACCATGTGCTCAGGGAGCTGTGCCAGTGAGGGTGTTGGAGACTCGTGGCCACTGCTTTTAGCTCCCATTTTACCCCAGTCGGGGAGGTTCTGCTTTACTCTGAATAAATCTGCATCAAGAGAACAGAGATGTCTAGACACATTTAATCCAGAAAACCCCTCTTTCTGAGAGAAAACACCCTCTACTTGGTAGGCATATCAAAGGGCCATTGTAAGGTGATATAAAAAGCAGGGACTTTGGCATCAGAGAGCTCTATGTTCAAAACCCAAGTCTGGCACTTACTAAATATCTTTGTTCTTGAGAGTCGGAATGGGGATAATCATACGGACTTCATGTGATTGCTGTCAGGATTACAAGTTCATTCAATATACACTGAGACCTTCCGGGGTGCCAGGGACTGTGGTAGGACCCACACAAAGCAACAAATAATACAAAGCTCTTGTCCTGGCAGGGCCCAAATTCTAGTGTGGGATGGATAATGAAGAGCCACGGTGTGATGTGTCTGTTGTGTGTAGTAGAGTCTACATATCAGATTCTGTAACCATGGAGAGCAGAAAAGGTCAGGGAGAGTTCATGGAGGGAAGGTGCTGAGCTTGCCTGTGAGGATGCATTAGAGCCTTCTGGTAGACCAAATGCCACTAGCATTCCAAGCAGAGGCACCTGCAAGGGGAAAGGCATGTGTCAGAAGATGAAAGGGCAGGACCAGTGGGAAGGGGCAGCAGAGGGGGAGGGGTGGGCACAGGCCCAGCTGGGGAGGGTTCACCAATGCGATGCTTTAGCTCTATCTTGCCTTATTCACAAAGGCCTTGAGGGAGCCAAGTGTCAACTTCATCCAAAGATCCTGGAAGAGTTTAACGTGGGGAAGTAACATGATTAGTCATAAAGCTTGTTACAGTGTCAGAATTTAGTAAATGCTCGACACATCTTGGTTTCTTGCTGTGCACTGAGACGGAAATCATTTCATTTTCTGGATGTTTCCATCTTCTGAGTATGTGTCTAGTGCCTTCATGCCTTGCTGTCATCTGTGGGGGTCAGAGATTGAGAGAAGGTTGGAAGCCATTGCCAAAGGCAGGGGAGGGGTGAAGAGAGCAGACCATGCGAGTTGCTGTACAAGAGCCCTGACTGCTGGGCTTCGACAGGATAGAAGTACATTTCTCCCGCACTAACACCCAGGAAGGACAGGCAGAGTCTGCACCATGAGGACCCGCAGGGACCCAGACCCCTATCTTCATTCTTGGATTTGAAGTTGCTGCATTTCCACATCTGCAGTTAGCCGAAGGACAGGGACACTGAGGGAGTTCAGGCAACCTCACTTGTAAAAATGGGTTGTGATAACGATGAAAATGTACATCTAACGAATGACGCCTACCCTTCCTTGTGAACAGAGGTGGCTGAAATGAAGTCTCTGAGTGAGACTAGGGTTCCTGGAAAAGGTTTGGCGGATCCCTAGAATATTTCCATCAGGGAAACTTCACTGAAGCTGCAATTTAGAAAAGAAGGTCAAAATCACAAGCAGTTAGAAGTCACAGAAGCAAATCACACGCTCCATCTTTCAGCCACCACCTCTGAGCACCAGCCAGGAGCAGACCTGGGCTCCGCTCAGGAGCCAGTGTGATCAGGAAGCAGAAGAGCTGGCTTTCAGGAGGAAAGTTAGGGATCAGGTTCAATTCTGCCACCCAATAGTTATATGGCCTTGGGAGAGTCATTGGATCTCTCTAAACTTCGGTTTCTTTATTAATAGATGACAATAATGATACTTAATGCTATGAAGGGTGGGGACCACATGATGGGATTAGTGTCCTTATAAGAAGACACCTCTCTCTCTCCCCCTCTCCCCCTCTCCAGCATGTGAGGACATGTGCAAGCCCTTAACCTTGGACTTCAGGCCTCCAGAAGTGTGAGAAATAAACGCCTGTTGTTTAAGCTACCCTGTCTATGATATTTTGTCTCAGCAGCCTGACTAGGCTAAGCCACCCACCTTATTGGGATATTGAATGAGCTGCTGACAAGGTAAGCCAGGTGCCTAAGTCAGAGCTGGCACATAGCAGGTGTTCAATATAGAATAATGATAATTATCATCCTCACAATTATTTCCACCATCGTTTTTATCACGTAAGCCCTGCCCTCAAGGCGCTCACAGTCTGGTAGGGGAAACAGATCCATGAAACAATGGGGCAGAATAACAGAGGCACTTGGGCAGGCCTGAAGGGTTCAGAAACAAGGAGATCTTCCCCTAAGAATAAAGCTGGATTCACACCAATAGCCACAGAGCCTCTTCTGCTCTACCAGGCACCCAAATATGACTGAGCCTGGAGCAGGGGCTCCCTCCCCCCCTCCATCTACCCCCCCTCCCCCTCTTGCCCAGGGCAGGCGGGTGGAGCTGCAAAATGCAGCCTCCCAACCAGCGGAGTACAGGTCTGGGCACACACTGCAGGCATGGAAACGCAGGCTGCCTCCCGAGTTGCGGTACACGGTGGCACCCTTCCGGGGGCACAAGCTGTCCCTGTCGCTGGTGCCAGAAACATTGCCGAGGCAGTGTCATATGGAGATGGGTTTGGTCCCACCCCCTCCCAAATATGCCTGGCAAAGAGTTAACTGCGCTTTATTTCACTTCGGGTCCATATGCCGCCTCGATTCTGATCAGAGGCATTACAAATTACAGTCTGTCTCTACAGAACATTCAAAGAGGCTCGTTCCTCTTTCCGTGTCAACACATTAGTTTCAATTGCTTGGGAGACCAAGCGAGATCGCGTTCTCTTAGTTCGGAGGTAATTTCTTTTCTCTGTTCCCTGATGACAGGGCCCTCCCGGTTAAGATGTTCTCCTCCCCTCCCTCCCTCTCTCCCTCCCTCCCACACAGGCAGGTTGCCTTGCAATCAAAGTTTGCAATCCAACCATCGGAAGAGAGATTAATTAAGGAAGAAAGGGTTTTCTCTCTTTCTTGTGGGTTCAAATGCTTCTTTAATAAGAGAAATTGATGGG
>NW_005879753.1:0-6774 GCF_000147115.1 Myotis lucifugus | reverse complement strand
CACGGTCTCTGCCTCACCCTAGCACACCTGACCAGTGCCGGTCTGCAGCAGATGTGCAGCCCAGAGCTGGAACAACCTGTCCATTGGGAGGAATAACATGTGCCGCCTTTCTGTCTGTCCATATATCCCAGCTTTGCCCCACATCTCCTTTCCTTTTTCTTTTCTTTTTTTCATTTTTTAATCTGACTACTTGTTTGCTGGGTCTTTGGCCTTTCTCCTTCTCTGCTGAACACAGCCTTTTCTAGAATCTATCAACCCTACTGTTCCAGGAAGGGCACCACCCTTTTCTGGCATATCTGGTATATGCCCCATATGTGGAGTTGTCTTGTGCCAAGAGCCTGGCATCCTGGGCTGAGAAAGCCCTGTCTCGGCACTACAAGCTGACAGGCCATTCCTCCCGTTTCTTGTATTGGCCCCACTTGCCCTGCTGTCAAGAGGGTCCCTCTACTCACAGTCCATTTGAAGAAGAGGGGAGCCAAAGGCTGGTGCTGGGCCTGGAGGCCACAGGGGCTAAGGCTCCCAAGGAGAAGGAACTGAACCTCTGGCAGGGGGCCGCTGCTCCTCCCTCATTCACACACCTCACATCACCCTCCTTGGCCCCGGAGGGATGGCTGTGTAACCAGAGATGGGTAAGTGTCCTAAGGAAAGGAACAACTCAAGACAGGCACAGTTGCAGAGGGTCCATTAGGAGACAATTTGGGGGTTAACAGAGGTGGGGCACAGACGCTCACTCCCCCAAACTATGCAGAGCCCTGAACACTCATCCCTTCTAGGGAGGTCTCCTGCCCCCATGGCTGCTTAGCTTCCCAAGACCAGCTCAGATAGGTACCCAGGTAAAGACAGAGACTGGCTGACAGCAGCTGCCCTTTCACTGCAACAGGACTTGTTTGCCATTTCTACTTTGGACCACAGGGAAAGGGGCAGCTGAAGGAAAGGGCTTTGTCAGAATGCTGCCTTCTTCCCTTTCTTCTCCCTCTTTCTTTCTAAACACGTCCATGCCTTGTAGTTCTTTTGCTTTCTCTTCTTTTTCTCTCTACTGCCCTCCATCTCCACCTCCGCTTCCTCCTCCTCCCCTGTATCGTCCATATTGGAAGACCCAGAGGGCACAGCTGACTCCTCCCCGACAATGACACCACCATCAAGCACGGCCTTGATGGAACCATGATCCAGCCCTTCAGTGCGCTGATGCTTCGGGAAGCCAGTCGCCAATGATGCCGCCTGCTTGCCAGATCAACAAGGACAACCAAACCCCCGCCTAGAGGACAGATGAAATCCCTTGACTGAAGAGGCCAGCAAACTTCTACAGGAACAAGGCTCCTTGTGCACTCCATCCACTCTGTTCATAGTTATGATCACTATCATTGCTTGTCAGTCTTCTTTTGAGTCTTAAACAAAACAATCCAAGAGGTGGCTGCTGATTTATATGTATTCTAATTTAAAAAAATAAAAAAAGGGGGAATTGGCTGGAAGCCAGGCCATCCTTGCTGCTTGACACAGTCGCTGCAGGGAAGAAACATCTGCACAGCATATGTTTCAAGGGACCTGGCATATAGGGCATACTGTTCTTTATATGTTTGCTCCCCTTCTTGGCGCTATGTGTTTTAACCAAGGTCACCTCTCTGAGAAAGGTTGTTTCCCAAGGTAGGGATTTTTCCCTGAAATCAGGGAGGGAATCAGAACCCTTAAGGAAGTGCCAGGCGGGTAGTTCATCACTTTAACTGGGAACAATCACCCTTAAGCTACATAATCTCTACTCCCTGGAATGGAGATGAGAAACACCCTAACCTTTGGAATAGAAATTGATAGGATTAAAATCAACTGGAATAAATACAGATGTAACCTGACCATAAAACACAGAAGCTGTGTAAGTGGCCTGGTTCTCCACCTTTTTCCTTTTGGTTCTGCTGACGCTGCCAGGCTCTCCTCAGCCTCTGGCCTGCTCTCTCCTTGAGACCGAGCACCATGCCTTCAATTAAGTTGCAGAGTTCTGATGGAGAGATATTTGAAGTTGATGTGGAAACTGCCAAACAATCTGGGACTATCAGGACCATGTTAGAAGATTTGGGACTGGATGATGAAGGTGATGAAGACCCAGTTCCTCTACCAAATGTGGATGCAGCAATATTACAAAAGCTCCTTCAGTGGTGCACCCACCACAGGGATGACCCTCCTCCTCCTCCTGAGGATGATGAGAACAATGAAAAGCAGACAGATGATATTCCTGCTTGGGACCAAGAATTCCTCAAAGTTGACCAAGGAACACTATTTGAACTAACTCTGGCTGCAAACTATTTAGACATCAAAGGTTTGCTTGATGTCACATGCAAGACTGTTGCCAATATGATCAAGGGGAAAACCCCTGAAGAGATTTGCAAGACCTTCAATATAAAACATGACTTTACTAAAGAACAGGAAGCCCAGGTCCGCAAAGAGTACCAGTGGTGTGAAGAGAAGTGAAAAGTGGTGCCTGACACTGTAACACTGGAAGGATTGCTCCAAATACTAGTTGCCCTGCTCTGTTTATAATTGTTAATATTAGGCAAACAGTAGACAAATGCAGCAGCAAATCAATTGTATTAGCAGAATATTGTCTTACCAATGGACATGGGCAGCAGGGGGATGGGAGCATGAGTGTGTAGGGGGATGAGGACACATTTGTAATACCTTAACTAATAAAAACAATAAAAATACATAAAAAACAACAGAAAAGAATATTGTCTTCATTGCATGTGTAGATCGGGTACAGATTCCAAACATATGGCTGAGTATCTTCCAATATGACCAAAATATCTATTTTCTTTGCTCTGAATAATATTAAATTGTGGGTTCTCTATGAATAGTGGCATTGTGGGCTTTCCTTTTTTGCAAAGCGATTTCTGCCTAGTTTATTGTCCAGTTAACTTTAGTTTAATGACTTTTCAGAAGGTGGTACTGTAAATAAAACAACTTGTAAAAGTTGTCTGAGGAAAAAACAATTATAAATAAAATTTAAAAAAAAAAAAAACCTCAACAGAACCTGGCTAGGATGCTTATCAATGGTACGCTGTCTCCATCTCATTCCTTCCTCACACACTCTATCCACACCTTTGGGAACCACTGGACCAGCTGGGGTTGGACCCCAACAATTGGCGCCCAAACAGGGACCCCAAAGGTTAACTCCCCGCTCTCGGGATGGATAGGACTGCAGCGTAGGGTACTGCTGACCCCCTTATAGAGGATAAGTAGGGTAAGAGGGTGGATAGTACATAACCTAGATTGAGAAGATGGGTCATACTGGGACTAAAGAAAAAAGACACTGTATTAATCTTTTAACACATATGCTTGCTAGCAGAGGAGTTAAGGTTACTCCCAGTCAGACAGAAAGTTTTATACAAGAAGTATGTCCATGGCTTCCTGAGGAAGGAACTATTAATTTAGAAACTTGGACTACAGTGGAAGAACAACTAAAGAATTATTACAGAGACCATGGATCTGAGAAGGTCCCGGCAGATACCCTTTCCCTCTGGAATTTAATTCCTGACACCATGGTACCAGAGGCTGAAACGGTTGAACTTTCTCAAACTTGAAATAGTCCCTCGGCTCCACCGAGAGTGGACACATAATTATTGTCTCCACCTCAATCTAAGTGCAATTTAGCTTATGCCTACTGATCGGGAGGAGAATAAATATCATCAACATGACACTTGGTCCTTTCCAGTCATGAGAGAGGAGAGAGGCCCTCCCATTCAAAACAGGCTGCCTAAATGAGAAAGAAAGCCTAAACTGAGCTCCACGTCTACATTTCAAAGAGCGATAAGAGAAGCTGAATGCTAACAGAGATCTTGAATTCTCATTCTGCTTCCCAGTCATGTATGAGACTGAGGGGGACGACAACCCCACCCGGGAGCCTATACCTTACAAAATACTTAAAGAATTAAAATGGGCCTGCTCTGAATATGGACCTCTAGCTCCTTACACACAAACCTTGGTAGAAGCCCTAGCCAGTCAATGGGTGACTCCTTATGGTTGGTCACAGCTTTCTAAAGCCTGACTCTCAGGAGGCGATTACTTATTATGGAAAACTGGATAGGCCGATCTTGCTAAGAGAGCTGTAGCCACTAGCAAAAATTCCAGAGGAGGAATAACCCTGGACCTGATAGTAGGAGAAGGTGATTTTACCACGGCTCAGGAGCAAATGTATATGCCCAAAGAGGCACTTATTAAAGTAACCAGTTGTGCAGTAAATGCCTGGAAATCCCTACCTTATACAGTAGGAAAAACAACCACCCTTACAGAGGTTAAACAGAAGGTCAAGGAACCGTATCAGGATTTCCTTTCTCACCTCATACAGGCAGTCAAGAGAGTAATCACTAATGAAGAGGCAGCCGATATCCTAATCAAACAACTGGCTTTTGAAAATTCTAATAATACCTGTCATGCTATATTTAGGCTGATTCGCAGAACAGGAACTATAAATGATTTTATAAAACAGTGTGCCTATGTAAGTCCAGCTTTTATACAGGGTGCAGCTATAGCTGCAGCCCTCAAGGAGGAGAATAACCTCAATATGTACAGGGCATAGGACAAGCCAGCAATAATACAGGAAATAAAAGAAATGTGAACTGCTACTCTTGTGGCTTATCTGGGCACTTTAGCAGGGAATGCCCAGATAAAAATAATAATAATCAGACCAGATGGCAAGCTCCTCGACAGCCTTTGGAAATACATCAGGGAATAATATGAATCCTCCAAAAACTGTTTGTCCCCAATGTCAGACAGGATTCCATTGGGCAAAGGAATCCTGTAGATCAAAATACCAAAGAAATGGTTGGCCCTTAAATTCTACAAACCGCTCCCAAGAAGGTTTTCTCCCATCACCTCAATTGGGAAACTTGAGAGGGGGCCAGCCTCAGGCCCCTGCAATAATAGGGGCATCAACCCTCAACCTTTCAGCAAATTTCAATCAGTCAAAGACCTCTTCAGGGCAACCCCAGGCAGTGCAGGATTGGACCTCCATTCAACCACCCATGCAATAGTAACCCCAGACTCGCCAGTAGCACCCATTCCTACAGGAGTGTCCAGGCCACTGCCTGAGGGAACTTTAGGTTTAATATTAGGACGGAGCTCCACCTCATTCCAGGGGATCTTAGTCATCCCAGGAGTTGTTGATGCAGACTACACAGGAGAAATACAGATTTTACTTACCCCACTCAACATAACTACACAGATTCAGCCCAAACAGAGAATTGCCCAATTACTCCTGTTACCAACACATAATATAGGGACAACTGTTGCCCAGAAAGCCAGAGGGACCGGAGGATTTGGATCTAGTGATGCAGAATTTTGGATAAGAAATTAATGCTGCTAGACCTACAAAAATTGTACAAATTCAGAAAAGACCAATTGAAGGTCTATTGGATACAGGATCAGATGTTTCCTGCATAGCGGGGAAGGATTGGCCCTCTTCATGGACCATGCACACCACCTCCACTTCCCTAGTAAGACTGGGCAAGGCATCTCATGTAAAAAAGGGTTCTCAGATTTTAACTTGGGCTGATGAAGATCAACATTCAGGAACGTTCTGTCCCTATGTAATAACGACTATCCCCTTTACATTATGGGGAAGAGATATCTTGTCTCAAATGGGAGTTCTATTAGATAGCCCCAGAGGTGTTTGATGTACTCCTGCTTCCAAAAAATTACAAGAAAATGAGTATTAATATTCCTCTCCTCATCATTTCCTACAACATACTCTATTTGTAATTAATATACCCAATGTATATTCTGAGGTAAATTCCCGGATGTACAGACATTGGAACCCTGATCTAACTAAACCTAAAGCCCTCATTGAATGGAGAGACTTGCTTACAGGAGCTTGGAAGGGACTTGAGCTACTTTAACCTGGGGAGAGGGTATGCTTGTATATTTCCAGAGGACGCAGACTCACTTGTGTGGATTCCAGATCATCTAGTCTGACCTTATGTCTCACCGCCCTCATTCTCCAACTCACCCTAGCACACCTGACCAGTTCCCGTCTGCAGCAGATGTGCAGCCCTGAGCTGGAACAACCGGTCCATTGGGAGGATCTCATGTGCCGCCTTTTTGTCTGTCCATATATCCCAGCTTTGCCCCACATCTCCTTTCCTTTTTCTTTCTTTTTTTTGTTTTTTAATCTGACTACTTGTTTGCTGGTTCTTTTGCCTTTCTCCTTCTCTGCTGAACACAGCCTTTTCTAGAATCTACCAAACCTACTATTCCAGGAAGGTCTCCACCCTTTTTTCCCGTGACTGGGGGGTATCTTGTATATGCCCCATAGGTGGAGTTGTCTTGTGCCAAGAGCCTGACATCCTGGGCTGAGAAAGCCCTGTCTTGGGACTACAAGCTGACAGGCCATTCCTCCCGTGTCTTGTAGTGGCCCCACTTGCCCTTATGTCAAGAGGGACACACTTCTCACAGTCTGTTTGCAGGAGAGGGGAGCCCAAGGAGGGTGCTGGGCATGGAGGCCACGCGGGCATAGGCTCCCAAGGAGACAGAACTGAACCTCTTGCAGGAGGGCGCTGCCCCTCCCCCATTCGCACACCTCACATCACCCTGCTTGGCCCTGGGGGATGGCTGGTTAGCCAGAAATGGTTAAGAGTCCTCAGGGAAGGAACAACCTAAGACAGGCACAGTCGCAGAGGGGCCATCGGGAGACTATTTGGGGGTCAACAGAGGTGGGGCACACACCCTCCCCCCCCCAAAAAATTTGCAGAGGCCTGAACCCTCAACCCTTTTGAGGGAGGTCTCCTGGCCCAA
>NW_005879752.1:0-6774 GCF_000147115.1 Myotis lucifugus | reverse complement strand
AAGCAGGGTGTAAAGACCTATAATCAAAAGATGAATATTTCAATGTCATATTTCAATAACTCCAGGTTCTCATATTCAGAAACATAGAATAGCATAGCATAAGCATAGCATAGCAGAGCATAGCATAGACAACCATTACCAGAGCCATTTTGCTGGGTGTATAAGGGGACCCAAGGGCATAAAAAATGACTTCTTCCTAACAGCCCAGTAACCCCAACACTAGTATACAGAGGCAAGGAAAGCAGGAAAGGTTTCTGTAAAGAGCCACACAGTAAATGTTTTCAACTTTGTGAGCCCTACGTTCTCAGTCTCAGATACTCAACTCTGTCACTGTAGCATAAAGTAGCCATAGACAGTATGTAAATTAATGACATGACTGCCTTTCAATAAAAGTTTATTTATGGATAATATATTTTAAATTTCTTACAATTTTTATGTGGCACAAATTATTATTCTTATGATTTTATCTCACAGCTATTTAATATGTAAAAACCAATCTCATCTCATAGGCCATACAAAGCTCATTGGCCCGCTGGACTTGTCCCATGGTCTATAGTTTGAGGATACTTACTCTTCTCTCCTAGTCATGCTTTGATTTCCAGAGAAGTCGAATTCTGAATCTAACTCTTTTGGTTGATTGCCTCATTTTCTTGTCTATTTGTTTGTTTCTATCAAGTTGCTACCCATATTTCCTTCCAAAAGATTTCAGAGATAAAAATTTGCGGTAAAATTCTCACCTCCCTTGATGGTGACATGGTTTGGATTCCTGGCTGAAACAATATGACTTTACAATGTAGTAAATGACTGGAGTGTCAGGGCCTGAGTTTGACACACCCCCTACACCTATGACTTTGAAAAATTATGTTTCTGACTCTTAGATTTTCTATCAGCAAAATAGGAATAATGACTATAATAAAGTAAGAAGCAAAGAAGATTCTGTATGTAGATTCTTTGTCATTTATGGAGTTTTTTACAAAATATAATTTATTATTTTTAAATGTGGAAATGATAATATATTATATTTGCAATAGCAACAATTAATAATTACAGTTCAGTTCCTCGTATGGGGTACACATTGGTTTAAGGGTTTTTGTATCTATTGACCCATTTAATTCACATAACAACCATATGAAATTGGTCCTTTTTTTAAAAAAATAAAATCACCCCCTTACATACTTGCATTCTAGGGTGCAGAGGGATTGAGTGATTTGCCCATAGTCTCCCAGCTAATAAGTGGCAGAGGTAGGGTTTTGTTTCTGAGTCCACAATCTTCACTGCTTCTGTTTTATATCTGGTCATGTGCCACACACTATTCTAACCATTTTACATATATTATGTAGCTGAATGCCCACAAATATCTTATGATATGGACATGACAGCTTAGTGGTTGACTGTGTGGGTTCTGGAGTTGGGCTTCGTTTGTTTTCTCTACTCTGTGACCTTGAGCAAATTACTTGTCTTTAAGTCTGCTTTTACTGGAAATAATAATAATAGCAGGCACCTTATTGAGTTTTGCAAAGATCAAATGAAATGATGCATGTGACATAAATAACATGGTCCTGGCTTACAATTTTATATCTGCTCCTTCACTCACTTGCTCACACATTTATTCATTTCTGTTTTTCCCTCACCACAATGGAGACAAATTTCTGAGTGTGTTGTTAAACAGTGGGGTTAATGAAAAATTCAAATAATACAAGCTATACTTTTTTCCCCTAAAGTATGGTATATTACATATCTATAGGTGGGTTAATCTGGTACAACTCAATTAAAAACATACTAATATGGAGACTGATATAGATTTGGTTTTAAATAGCTAGTTTGCTGTTGTGATACACACCTGAAAATCCAGTGTCAGCATGTCTGATATCTAAAACAGTATGCTGTTTTGACCTTAACAGATATATCACTTGAAAGATGTCTACCTTGAAGTTGAGTACTGAATGTATTAATAGAAACTTTCATTAATTGGCTTATATTTGATAACCTTATTTGAAAAAAATAGACTATCATGTAATAAGAGTTTAAGCATCTTGTGTTTTGACAAGGTATGTAAGAAAAGACAAGTCCTGCAGTATATAGGAAAGTTTAAATGTATTTCTCAGTATCTTTCCATAGATTATTTTAAAAAATATATATTTCTTTATTGATTTCAGAGAGGAAGGGAGAAGGAGAGAGAGATAGAAACAATAATGAGAGAGAATCATTGATCGACTGCCTCCTACATGCCCCCTACTGGGGATCAAGCCCACAACCCAGGCATATGCCCTTGGCCAGAATTGAACCTGAGACCCTTCAGTCTGCAAGCTGATGCTTTATCCACTGAGCCAAGCCTGCTAGGGCTCCATAGATTATTCTTTAAGATGGTTAGAGTTTGCTACATCTTGGGGAAACATTTCGATTAAAATATTTGGAAAGCAGATCTTGGTAGGTAATTACAGAAGCATTAGCTATGCAATCTAGCTAACACTGTAGTAATATTTGCACACTTTGATTTGAGTCACAGAATGGAAAGTAAACTTAGAAGATATGATTCATATCTCTCATTTTACAGATGAAGAAAGAAAGAAACACAGGCAAAATAACTTGCCTAAGGTCAAACAGGTTTCATAAAACTAACACTTTCAATGAATACTAATCAAATATTGATCCCATAATGACATTTGGCACTTGGCAATTGGTTCTATATCTGAAAATTTTAACTGTATTGATAGGAAATACAGTTTTACAAATCTAAATATCAGTCTGATACCTGACCTCTTTGCGATCAGCTTCTACCAGCTGCAGGATCCTCTCCAATGGCAGTGCTAATGCTAAATTGCTGAGGGAGTAACAAAGGCAGCCTCTGAAACAGTGAAAAGGAAAGTATTTTTGCCAAGACAATGGATAGTGAGAGAGAAAAGAGGACTTTGGATAGAAAATTGCAGGCGTTTACAGGTTATTCCTCAAGGGAGTGGTGAAAGTTATTGTCAAGGAAGACAGCAGTCTTTGGACAAGATACAGATATTGATCCTTTCACTGAAACAGTGACTGAACCTGTAGCCTTGCTCGTTACAACACTCACCCTGAGCGTTGAGAATTTTGACTCTGTCTCTGGTGTTGTAATTTCAGATTCTGAAACTGCACGTGAAAGCATCATCAGGAAATATGAAAGTGAGATGGATTAAAGGGAATTAAATTGGGAGGCTGGAGTCAAAACTAGAGTGTAGAAGTGGGATCACTGGGTCCAATGGGAGTTCCATTTTTAGTTTTTTGAGGGAACTCCATACTGTTCTCCACAGTGGCTGCACCAGTCTGCATTCCCACCAGCAGTTCACAAGGGTTCCTTTTTCTCCGCATCCTCGCCAGCACTTGTCGTTTGTTGATTTGTTGATGGTAGCCATTCTGACAGGTATGAGATGGTACCTCATTGTTGGTTTGATTTGCATCTCTCGCATGATTAGTGACTTTGAGCATGTTTTCATATGTCTCTCGGCCTTCTGTATGTCCTCTTTAGGAAAGTGTCTAGTTAGGTCCTTTGCCCATTTTTTGATTGGGTTGTTTATCTTCCTTTTGTTAAGTTGTATGAGTTCTCTGTAAATTTTGGAGATTAAACCCTGATCTGAGATAGCATTAGCAAATATGCTGTGCAGAAGCTTTTTATTTTGATGTAGAGACATTTGTTTATTTCCTCCTTAGTCTCCATTGCCCTAGGAGCTGTGTCAGTAAAGATATTGCTACGACATATGTCTGCTATTCTGCTGCCTATGGAGTCTTGTAGGATTTTTATGGTTTCCTGTCTTACATTTAAGTCCATTAGCCATTTTGAGTTTGTTTTTGTGTATGGTGTAAGTTGATGATCTAGTTTCATTTTTTTGCATGTATCTGTCCAAATTTATTGAAAAGACTGCCTTGACTCCATTGTATGCTCTTGACTCCTTTGTCAAATATTAATTGAGCATAATGGCTTGGGTCGATTTCTGGGTTCTCTGTTCTGTTTCATTGGTCTATATGTCTGTTCTTGTGCCAGTACCCCAAGAAACCAGAAACACCAATCAGAAAGGATATATGCACCCCTATGTTCTTAGCAGCACAATTTACAATAGCTAAGATTTGGAAACAACCTAAGTGCCCATCAGCAGATGAGTGGATTAAAAAACTGTGGTACATTTACATAATGGAATACTACGCTGCTATAAAAAAGAAGGAACTCTTACTATTTGCAACATTAGTATGTTAAGCGAAATAAGCCAGTAGGAGAAAGATAAATATCACATGATCTCACTCATATATGGGATATTTTGATCAACATAAACTGATG
Source organism: Myotis lucifugus (assembly GCF_000147115.1). Taxonomy (NCBI): domain Eukaryota; kingdom Metazoa; phylum Chordata; class Mammalia; order Chiroptera; family Vespertilionidae; genus Myotis; species Myotis lucifugus. The sequence continues at coordinate 2,474 of NW_005879752.1, read as the reverse complement.
AACAAAAATAGATCCAGAGACAAATGGCAGGGGAGGTGAGGGGGGGGAGGGTATTTAGAGATCAACCAGAGAACTTGTATGCATGCATATTAGCATAACCAATGGACCCAGACACTGGGGCAGTGGGGGCTTGCCTTCAGGGGTGGGAATGGTGGGAGAGGGATATTGGGGAAAAGGGAGACATATGTAAAACTTTAGACAATTAAAAAAATAAAAAACACTTTTACTAAGATCTGTAAAAAAACCCAAACAACTAGAATGTATAATGCATCTTTGGCAATATTACCATGTGTTTTTCCATTCTTTTCATAAACATCATTTTCAGTATCTAGATTTTTAAAAGTTAATTAGTTTGACTTGTTCATCTCTGTGCCTCTTTATGCACAACATAAATTGAAGTAGGGTTATTGCCATATTACTGATTAATTTGGTCAAAATACATGGCTGAGTTGAACCATCCTGAGGCTGGAAATGCTCTTCAAAGCCCTAACTGATGATACAAGTAACAATGAAACTGCACCAATATTCTGTAGAGAAGACATATCTATTTTGTTATGTTACCCAATTGTAAGACACAGGAGCATTTCTGATCAGCACACATCCACTTTATTTACATAGTACTTACTAGAAGGGTATCATGTGTATAGCTCTGAGTTATATTCTATGAAGGGTACAAGGGTGAACCTACTGATGAATGGACCAATAGATAAAATCTAGTAACTGATAGAAATTAACTATCACAAAGACATATATGCTATTATATTCACAAGTACAGTGAGTGTTGTGTAGGAGGAAACTCAGGTTACTATGAAGTGAGTTTGTGGCTCACCAGGTTCTCATAGTAGGAAATTAATTTCTACCTTCCTGCTCTCTTTATGAAGACACCTTGATTTCCTGTAGTCTGCATATCTTGCAGGTGGTAGGAAATGTTGAGTTTCTTTAATTCCCCCATTTTCACTGCCAAACCAGTGTTTATTCACCTTTTTGGGAAAGTCATTCTCACAGGCTCATGCCACCTGGCTCATCTCTTATTGTACCCCGCTCTGCAAACCATTTTTATATTTTGTGAATTGGCTCTTGCCTCAGTCTGTTCTTTCACTCCAACTGTCATCCACTATCTCAGGTACTTCAAATGTTTCCATGGCCATTAACCCAAATTCTGACCTTTTCTTCTTCAATGACCTTCATTTCCATTCTCTGTTAGTCTGTGGTCAAATGCTTAGATGGTATAATTGCTCAGAGATGTCTTATCTATGTAATCTTAAATCAAATTCTGGGAAACTCAGCTCAAATAATCTATAGCAAGTCTTCCATTACTATTCCCTATTGCTTTGCTTAGGGTCTCTTTCTTTTTTTGGCGGGGGGGAGTGGCAAGAACTTTATTTCTTGGGGTTTCTTTGAAGAGCCACAAAAACACAGTCATGATAGTGGGAGGAGGCGAAGTGGATTTTGAACATCAATGAGATAAAAGCTCCCTAATGCCCTGGCTGATGTGGCTCAGTTGGTTGGGCATCATCCCATGCACAGAAAGATTGCTGGTTCCATTCCTGGTCAGGGCAAATGACCAGGTTGCTGGCTCCATCCCTAGTAGGGGGCTTACAGGAGGCAGTCAACCAATGTTTCTCTTTTCTCTTACTCTCTCTCACTCCCTTCCTCTCTCTCTAAAATCAATTTTTAAAAAGTTTGAAATGCCTTAAGCCTCCTTCAAATGCTCTTTTATAGAATCCTGGCTTCCCCAAGAGGGAATGTGGACAGAGGAGAGTGGCTCCTGATGGCTGAGGCTGCTGTTGTCTTGGGCTTCCTCATCCCACAGCCTTTGCTTTCCCGCATCCTGGAGCTCTCCTGCTCAGTGTCCCCTCTGGGTTCCCCGCCTCCAGACCTCCCACTTGGAGACTAGTCTATCCTGTTGAAAGAAGAATATTAAAGTGTCCGTAAGGAATGCTTCCTTTTGCTTGTCCTAGTCTTTTACCCAAAGGGTTTCTGCCTTTTAATTCCCAAATTCATACAAAGTCTTTCTCCTCCCTTTCCCCCTCCCTTCTTTCCTTCTAACTCTTCCTCCCATCCCACTCCTAACTCCCTTCCTCTCTTCCTCCCCCCTCCCCCATCACACACATACACACTCACATTATTGCACTTTTTACACTGATTGTAAGTATTCACTTGGGTCTTCACTCACTCTACACTAGACAGTAGCCTTGAAGTAGAGATCTGCATCCCATTGGCCAGCACTTTACTAAGCATGTTGTCAGTGGTTGAATATGAATATAAAAAAGAGAGCAGTTCTTTCAGATAGGCCAAATCAATCTGTACATATGGGCTACACTTGAATGTAACTTAATAAACATGATATATATTCTTACCTTCATGTTGTCAATTCTTATACATTCCTTAATTTAAAAAGATGAACCTAAATAAAATACATGTTTTAAGGCTCTGTTTTCATCTGGGATATTTAAGTTTATAAACCTTGAAAA
>NW_005879751.1:0-6775 GCF_000147115.1 Myotis lucifugus | reverse complement strand
AATGAGTTAGAATATAATGCCTTGGGGAGTGTCTGGTTTTAGCAACATTTGGATGCTGAAAAATAGGAACTTGAACCAAGATTAAAAGTCATAAATTCTGCTCTTCTTAGCAGTTAGCCCCAGCTTTCATGTGACTTGTCCACAGGTCCTCTGTATAGTATTTCCTAACATCTGAGAAACAAGTTCAGAGCAGCAGGGCCAGGTGTAGAAGGTGGGGTATTGGGTTTTTACAATTGACTGGTGGGTGAGAGGGTATCCTGATCATTCCTCATCATGGCCTTGCTTATAAATGATTACCTCTAACACTTCTCATTGCGCCCTTCTATTTATAACACATAATTTTAGGAATGTGGTTTATAAGGGGCATGGTCAAGTCCTGTGATCCTTTATCTGCTATATGCTGAGTGCTCCCTACATAAAGAATAAAGAGTACATTCCATTCTCATTAAACAACTGTAGTTAAGGATGCACATTATATACAAAGGGAGAAATAAAACACATGGACTAAAAAAAAAACACACCCAACCAATAACAAAAATTGATACAAGGGCAAAACTCTCATTCGGCCCATAGCAATGAAAAACAAATGTAGATACAGTTGTTTACCTGGAAAGGACTACTGATTATAAAAGTACCTAGAAGCCACACAGTGTCACCTCCAGACCTATTCTTCCTCTTTCCTTCATGTCTCTCTTTCTTCCCTTAAGAGTGGAGTTCTGCTGATACTCTTTCTAGGTTCAGGTGATTTGTTAAGGAATTACTCCAAGGGAAAACTGGATAAGATAAGACGGAGAAAGGAAGGAAGGTAAGCAAGCCATTTTAGGCAAAGTACCAGGCTCATCTTGCATAAAACAATGACCTGATCGGAGGGACACAATCCATGTATGCTTTCCCAAGGCTGCAAAACCCTATTGCTTTGTTTGAGCGGCAATGGCATTCCTTATTGGTAATACTTTTAGGTCTCTTTCAGAATCTTCTTAGGAAAATGCAACCATGGTTGTAGGAAAATGCAACCATTCCATATGGTGATATTGCTAGAATGAGCATAAATTCATTACTTTTTCTGTCAAAATCCACCCCTTCTCCCCAATTAGGAGTAACAATGTTAGTAAGAAAGATTACTTTTCATCAAACAAATTAATACAAAATTCAAAAAGCAGAAAGACAGGTTGCACTCTAGCTAATTATTTACTACAAAAAGAAAGATCTGATGCCACTAACCTACATGTATAGGCAACCTATAAACTATTTTAACTTATTATTAGTTTTGTATTGTATATCATCATTTAAATGTGCCTTTTAATAGAAAATTATGTTATGTTTACCTGCCAATAATTACTGATACATGTGTATTCAAATTTTAAAAGATGTAAATATATAAAATCAATATAAATCACAATTTGTAACCTGTCTTAAAAATTTAGATTAAAAGCCAGTATCCTTTGCTGGCAGCAAGGTTTTGTTATTTATTTTGTAAGGTAAAGAGAGTAAGTATAAGTTAATTGGAGAACATTTGAAAGCTTTTATTTAACACGACTTCCTAACATAACATGTACTTTTGTCTTAGTTGAGATTCAGAAAAGATGATATTATGGATCAGTTTCTGCCATTTGAGTCAAGATATATATCACAATAAGTCAACTTCAATTATTTGAGGAAAGTATTGAAAGTTTGATTGGAATTATTGTGTGATGAATTTAAAACATCCTGGATTCATAATTTTGAGGCTTCTATTTTATATAATAGGTGATACCAAGGGTATAGACGTGCTACGATTGTACTAATATTTCTGAAAATAACTGAGTTTTCACTGAAAATTGAACTGCATAGGAGATTGAAATGAAGCAAGAAAACAAATTAGGAGTCTATTCAATAGGTCATGTATTGGTAATGAAATCATGGATCAGGCAGTCACCCTGATCCCTCATGGAAGAGGGATAAATGAATTTCCTTATGATTTCATTTTTGCAAATCTTTTCTTTATGAATTTTCTGGAGACTTCTTGTGAAGAGAAAAAAAAATCACTAGTTTTCAAGTTCCAGAACATCCGAACAGTTTGGTATGTTTCAACAGAATAGGAGATACAGTGTTCTTGTAACCTCAAACAATCCATTGCCTGACACAAGATAGGTGCTCAATGAGTATGATTTTTAAAGAATAAATACATGAATGAATGACAAAACATAAATTAGAGTCTGATTTCATGTGACTTTATGCCAGGCTCTTAACTATTCTGAGTTTTTTATTTCTACTCTATAAAAGGAGAGAAGAAAAATAATACATTTATCACAGACATCTTCTTGAACTAGTAAAATAATTTTCTAAAGTATAAAAACATTTAAAATTTTTATCATTACTATAATATATTAGTTGTAGTAATGTTTTGCTTATAATATATTATATAAAAATTTATTTTATTTGATATATCTTGTATGCTTTTTTAAGGTGCTGTATATGTTTATTTATAGAACAAAATGCTGTGCCAATGTAAGTCAGAAGTAGAAATTAAACTTGAGAAATTTCACAATGTAAAATAATTAAATATTCTCATTTTATATACATAAAAATATACTTTATGAATATTTTGCCCAATTTAAAACCTGCATGATTTTTATCTTTTACATTTCAATCCTTGAAAGCAACTTGATGTACCCAGAACCTGGAAGTAATGAATTGCATTTTTTAAATTCATTACCACTTTATTGTGGCTTTTTAGAAAGTCACTTAACCTGTTTGTATCTCAGTTTTATTTATTTTAAAAGGGAAATACTCATTGAGTTAACTGTGACTTAACACAAAAAAAGGAGGATTTTAGAATTTCTCACAGATAGCAAAGGGTTATATCAGCAAGAACAATAAATTCAGCACAAGAACTGATAAAATGTGAATTCCTATTTCAAAAAAGAACACTCAACAGAATTAATAAGAAACTCTATTAGACCTTTCAAAACACCATCTAGCTCTCTAAAAGCACATCATTTCTTAAGGGAAAAGTAATCAGAAACATTCTGAGTTCCTCTTGAAATGGAGGAAAGCTAAAAAAATTTAACACAATAAGAGAAATATAAAATGACTTAAGAAATTTGGGTCAAACTTAAGTGTCACCAAATCTCCAATTTGGTAGGAACATAAAAGATGAAAATGTTCAGATTTTATTAAACTTAAAATAACCCTGCTTTCCCACTTGGAATCTTCAATATTTTATTCTCTATCATCTTAGGGAATAACAGAATCTCAGAATTGGAAGGGGCATTAAGGTCACCCATTCTAGTGCTGCCATTAATGGCTTAGTCCCCTTTACTGTATTTCACTCAAATGTTGGCTTATTTTCCTGCCTACTTCACCACACAGATTACATCAATGTATAAAAAACTCTACTGGCAAGCTGTTGCTTATGTTAACCCAAATTTACTTCCTATAAATGTTTTGCACCCTGGATTTAAATAAAGCAAGAACAGAAGAAAGCACAACAGCAGCTACATAGTGTAATGCTATATGGTGGATCTGTATCCTTATGTCATGTACACAAAACACACAGTGAGGAAGAAAAAAATGAAGAATCCCTCATGGGGGTAATTGCCTTCAGGGCCTCCTAAGTCCAACTGTAAGATAATTCATAATTAAAAATAAAAAGGTGTCAGCAAAGAGATAGATATGTAGTATGTGATTCTAGTAAACAGTCCATGTAAAGTCAAATAGAAGGAAAGCACCCTTCCCAGTACGTGACATATAGATGGAAAATAAGTAGACACTTAACAATCTCTATGTTTAAATTTCTACTGCTTTACCTCTACTTCTACAATCATTTCAATATCATAGCCTTAGAGCTTTCCCAAGAGAACACAGCGGCATTTGAAATGAGTTTTAAAAATCTGTTCCTCTGGACTAAGGCTCTCTTAGTCCCAACCTCATGATGTAAAGCAAATATCAACTAATAACTTAGAATCCAGGAGCAAATAGCATCAGAGAAACACATGGGAAAGCATGAAAAGAGGTAGTAAGTTACTAGGATCTGAATTCCAGAGACACTGCCAAATGCAAATAGTGGTTATAATTTTCAGGATATTAGAGAACTTGGCATGTTCCCCAGGCATATACTCTTGCATCCTGGGAAAAGGCAGGGAGCAAGTGTTATGTAGAAGCTGAGTGGAAATGCAGATTCTTATTCACATGACTAGAGGCCCGGTGCACGAAATTTGTGCACAGGGGTGTGTGTGTGTCCCTCAGCCCAGCCTGCACCCTCTACAATCTGGGACCCTGCAAGGGATGTCTGACTGCCCATTAGGGCCTGATCCCAGTGGGCAGTCAGACATCCCTCTCACAATCCAGGACTGTTGACTCTCAACCATTCCCCTGCCTGCCTGCCTGATAGCCCCTAACAGCTTCTGCCTGCCAGCCTGATCACCCCCTAACCACTCCCCTGCCAACCTGATCGACACCTAACTGCTCCCCTGCTGGCCCGATTGCCCCTACCTGCCCTCCCCTGCTGGCCTGGTCACCCCTAACTGCCCTCCCTTGCCAACCTGGTTGCCCCCATCTGCCCTCCCCTGCTGGCCTGGTTGCCCCCAACCACCTTCCCCTGCTGGCCTAATCACCCACATCTGCCCTCCCCTGCCAGCCATCTGTGGTGGCTATCGGGGGTGGCCATCTTTCACCACGTGAGGGTGGCCTTCCTGTGTTTGGAGTGATAGTGAATTTGCATATTACCTCTTTATAGGACTAGTTGAGGTAATATGCAAATTCACTCTCTAATTTGCACACTCACTCTCTAAAGAAGGACAAATGAGGTAACAGGGAAGGGGAAGGAAAATACTTAATATTGGCCTCAGCCAGATCCAGTGTGGACTAAGGAGTACAAATTGCCCCAAAGAGTTAGATCATTAGGCAAGGAGGTTACTGTTTGCTGCCCCTGAGTCAGGCCATTATTAGATTAGGACTATGCTGAGGTGCACTGGGGGTTGGATTTACATTCGAGGCAAAATAGTGCAATTTTTGACAAATTAAGAGGTATATTAGCTTACGGGGAATGATGTGAATTCCAGCTGAAATGTAAGGTTGATAGTTTGGTTCTCAGTACTTGCAATTAGGGCCCATCGGAAGTCAACAGTGACTACACATGTTCTTCAAATACACACAATATCAGAGATGTGGAATACTGTGTGAAAGCCACACCAAGCCTGGCAATTTTGGAAATCTTTTAACTTAGCATTATATTTAATAAATATGTAAGTACATATTTATTCTTTTCTCAAACATTACCTAAAAAAACTGAAGATCGCACATCTATTGGAAAAGTATCTCTTTGGTCTAGTGCAGTGATGGCAAACCTATGACACGTGTGTCAGAGGTGACACTCGAACTCATTTTTTTGGTTAATTTTTCTTTGTTAAATGGCATTTAAATATATAAAATAAATATCAAAAATATAAGTCTTTGTTTTACTATGGTTGCAAATATCAAAAAATTTCTACATGTGACATGGCACCAGAGTTAAGTTAGGGTTTTTCAAAATGCTGACACGCCGAGCTCAAAAGGTTCACCATCACTGGCGTGCTCTCTGAGATAAGTCCTATTGCCTACTTTTTAATGCATTGGATGGAATTTCATGTTAATGTGGAACCAAACCTTGTCATGGAATCATGTAGTACAACTTATTTTAAATATTAAGTATGGAAAACATTAAAGCTGGAAGAGGTCAGGAGGATTATTGTATCAGAAATAATTCAGTTGTGAAAATTACAGTTCATAGGAAGACAAATACAACTGGCTTAAAAAATAAAAGGCAGTCATTGGTCTAGCAGCAGGTTGGGTTTTACATAGCAGTCTACTCTGTCAACACTATTTTTCTGTAATTCTTCTGGCCTTGCCCTTCTTTGAGCTTTAGCTTTCCTCTCAAGGTGGTTTCTGTATTGACAACAGGCCCAAAATTGAGTTGCGTTAAGCCCCATGTCACCAAATGGAGCCTTACTTATAGTTTGGGCTCTCCCAGTCAATCAGGAACTGCCTGATGAACACTCGTTAGGTAATTTACCTGATAGACCTCTGCCATCCCCAAAAGGAAAGTGACCTTGCAATAACCAATCCAAATTTTACCTTTCTTGTTCTAACTTTCTTGTTCTGCTCTCTTTTCCCTAGGAAAGTCTTTCATTTAGTATAACTCTTTGGAGCTCCTTTCTATCTGCTCAATTGTATGCTGACCAATTTGTGAATTGTTGAATAAAGCTAGTAAGACCTTTACTCAGTTGCAATTTTTTTAAATAGTAGCAAAAATATCTGATGCAATTCCTGGCTCTACCTGCATATACTACACACGCCAGGTATGCAGAGTCCAAGCAGAACAGACAATAAGAAAGACCCTCATCCTCTGACTCTCAGGCCAGAGCTCCTTCTATCAGACCAGTTTTTGCACACTCACTCTACTTAACTATTTTTAAGACTTTTAAATAAAATACAGTAATTTTCAATTAGATTTATAACATGGTAGTAAGAAATGCATGTTTAGCTATAGTGTGTAAATCATTTTCTTGTGCTAATCACAACCCTGCACTACAATAATCTTTCAACAGAGTTTTGAAGAAATGTAGGCACCTCGGACTCATTGTCATAGAATCCAAACCGGTATTATAAAAAAATGTTAACGGGTTTTCTTTAAAAAAAGGAAAAATTAATAAAAAGTATGAATAATAAAATGGCAATAAATCATATCTATCAACAATTACTTTAAATGCAAATGGATTAAATGCTCCAATCAAAAGACATAGGGTGACTGATTGGA
>NW_005879750.1:0-6775 GCF_000147115.1 Myotis lucifugus | reverse complement strand
ACCCAATCATTGTTTAATAGCATGCTATTCAGCTTCCAAGTGTTTGAGTGTTTTGGTTGTTTTTATTGTAGTTTATTTATAATATTATGCCATTGTGATCTGAGAAGATGCTTGGTATGAATTCAATCTTCTTGAATTTGGGGAGACTTTGCTTGTGACCCAATATGTGGTCTAATTTTGATAATGTCCCATGTGCACTTGAGAAGAACATATATTTTGTGGCTTTGGAGTGAAATGTTCTGAAGATGTCAATTAAGTCCATCGGATCTAGTGAGTCATTTAGGATTGCTGTTTCTTTGCTGATTTTTTTTGTCTGGAGGCTTTATCCAGTGATGTCAGTGGTGTATTAAAGTCCCCTACTATGATTGTATTGTTGTCAATCTCTCCTTTGATATCTTCCAGGAGTTTTTTTTATGTATTTGGGTGCTCCTGCATTGGGTGCATATATGTTTATCAGAGTTATATCCTCTTGTTGTATCCATCCCTTCAGTATTATGAAGTGGCCTTCCTTATCTCTTGTTATGGCCTTCACTTTGAGGTCTATTTTGTCTGATATAAGTATTGCTACCCCAGCTTTTTTTTCATTTTCATTTGCCTGGAAGATATTTTTCCATCCCTTTACTTTCAGTCTGTGTGAGTCTCTTGTTCTGAGGTGGGTCTCTTGTAGACAGCAAATATATGGGTCATGTTTATTTTTTATCCATTCCACCACTTCTTGTCTTTTGATTGGAGCATTTAGTCCATTTACGTTTAAAGGTATTATTGAATGGTACTTGTTTGTAGCCTTTTTTATTTTTTGTGCCTGTTTTCTTTCTTAGCTTTTTATTTCTTCGTTTTACACCAGTCCCTTTAGCATTTTTTGCATTGCTGGCTTGGTAGTGATAAACTCCCTTAGCCTTTTGTGTCTGTGAAGCTTCTTATTTCCTCTTCAATTTTGAATATTAGCCTTGCTGGATAGAGTATTCTTGGATTCAGTCCTTTGCTTTGCATCACTTTGTAAATTTCCATCTATTCCTTTCTGGCCTGATGTGTTTCTGTTGAGAAATCATTTGATAATCTAATGGGAGATCCCTTGTATATAACTTTCCGTCTCTCTCTTGTAGCCTTTAAGATTATCTCTTTGTCCTGAACATTTGCCATGGTAATTATGATGTGTCTTGGTGTGGGTCTTTTCAGGTTCATCTTGTGTGGGACTCTCTGTGCTTGTGTGACTTTTATCTTCCCCACCTCAGGGAAGTTTTCTGACATTATTTCTTCAAATAGGTTTTCTAACTCTTGTTCCTCTTTCTGTTGTTCTGGCACCCCTATTATTCGTATGTTGCTTTGTTTCATGTTGTTCCATAGCTCCCTTATGCTCTCCTCCTGTCTTTTAATTTTTTTCTCCAATTGCAGTTCAGTTTGGGTGTGTTTTGCTTCCCTGTCTTCTAATTCGCTAATTCGGTCCTCCACTTCTCCTAGTCTACTGTTGAAACTTTCCATGGTGTTTTTTACTGCACCTATATCACTCTTCATTTCTTCTTGATTCTTACATAAGTTATTGATTTTTTCATGGATTTCTTCTTGATTCTTACATAAGTTGTTGATTTTTTCATCCATTTCTTCTTGATTCTTGCATAAGTTGTTGATTTTTTCCTCCATCCAGTTTATGCACTCGAAGACCCTTATTCTGAATTCTTTTTCTAACATGTTGCATGCCTCTGTTTCACTTAGCTGCTTTTCTGGAGAGTCTTCCTTTTCTTTCCTTTGGGGGTTTCTTTGTCTACCCATGTTTGATCTCACTGACAGATCTATATGTTGAGTCGTTCAGGGGCTGCTCCTTGGGGGGCAGTGGCTCCTCGAGCTGCAGTTGCTCCTCAAGTGGTTGTGGTAGCAGCTGCTCCTCAGTTGGCAGCAGCTCCTCTGGTGGGTGCTGTTCACAGCCATGGTGGCTCCTTTGGCTGGTGGGGGGAGGCTTCTCACACAGCTGCTGTTCCTCATACAGGAGGTGTGGTGATCATGAGGCTGCTGTTCCTTTTTGGGGGCAGGCTACACATGCAGCTGCTACTCCTTGAACTGGGGCGGACTGCTCACGTGGCTGCTGATCCTTGGATGGGAGCTGGCTGCACGTTGCTGTTGTTCCTCTGATGTGGTGGGCTGCTTGTAGGGCTACTGCTCCTTGGACATGGGCAGGTTGATTGCAAGGCTCCTGCTCCTTGGACGGGGGTGGGCTGCTCGTGCGGCTGCTGCTCTTTGAACGGGAGTGAGCTGCACGTGTGGCTGCTCCTCCTTGGACAGGGATGGGCCACTCACCGGCTGCTGCTCGTCGGACAGGTGCAGGCTGTGTGTGGCTCTGCTCCTTGGACCAGTGCGGGCCGCACAGGACTGCCGCTCCTTGGATGTGGGCGGTCTGCTCGTGTGGCTGCTGCTCCTCGGACCGGGGTGGGCTGTTGCTGCTCCTCAAATGGGCACGGGCTGCTCGCAGAACTGCTGCTGCTTGGATGGGGGTGGGCTGCTCACACAGCTGCTGCTCCTCGGATTGGGCAGGCTGCTCATGCGGCTGCTGCTGCTTGGACAAGGGCAAGATGCTTGTGCAGCTGCTGCTCCTCGGACTGGTGCAGGGTGCGGGCTGTGCGCAGTTCCTGCTCCTCTGATGGGGGAGGGCTGCACAGGGCTATTGCTCCTCAGACGTAGGCAGACTGCTTGTGCGGCTGCTGCTCCTTGGACGGGTCAGGCTGCTCACGTGGTTGCTGCTCCTCTGAGGGAGATCGGGCCGCTCACACAGCTGCTGCTCCTTAGACAGGCGCAGGCCACATGAGGCTGCTGCTCTTAGGCCTGGGGCAGGCTTCTTGCGGGGCTGATGCTCCTTGGACAGGAGTGTGCTGCTCACGTGTCTGCTGCTCATGTGGTTGCAGTGCCCTGGACTAAAGCGCTGGGCTGGTCAGAGGGGAGTGTGCTTCAGAACTCACAGGAACCTGGGCCCGGGGTGGCTGGAGACTCGGTGATTGTGGGACCACAGCCGAGGTAGCAGGTCCCTGGCAGGGGTGGCTGTAGAGTCCCAGGTGTTACCTGAGGGCACCCTGGGTGGAGGTGAGGCTGGGCTCTCAGTTACATCAGCTCTCCCCTTCAAAAGGCGACACCTCTGAAGAAGAGCTGGCCTCCTGGTACTGTTTGCAATGGTAGCAGAGGTTGCCTAGTTAGGCTAGCCCACTTAGCCTGCCCCCGAAGGTTCTGCGGGGTCTAACTGTGCCTAATTCACACACACAAACACACACACACACACACACACACACACACACACACACACACCATACACAACCACACACTCCTCTTTGCTCCCTCGCTGCCGCCTTCTTCCTGCTTCTGTAGCTGGGTCTAGGGTGTAATTGACCCGTTCATTAATGAAGTTTCCTCTCCAGGTGTCTGGTTATGTGGCTTGCTCTCTAGCACTTTAGCCAGACAGGATAAAATTCACCTTAACAAGACATGACCCAAAGGGAACAAAGCATGAATGTACTCACGACACCGATAACCCCAATATAAGTGACCACCTGAGAAAAGAGAATTAGGGGAGAGAAAAGAGAGCACAAATGATATCTAAGACAGAGAGAAAAAAAGATAGGAGAGAAAAGAAAAAGGAGAATATATATATACAAATACAAACACCAAACACTCAGTAAAGAGGTTGGGGGTAGAATCTGTAGAGGCTGAGCTGATATACAGAAAATAAGGTTAAGAATTGGATAAACATGGGGAGGACCTCAATTCGGTATAGAGGAAGTAGAAAAGGGATGAGTGGATAAGAAGAGAAAGAAGGGGAACAAAATATATTTACAAAAAAGGTGATTTAAAAAAAATGGTATAAAAATAGAAAATAGCAAGTAAAAATAAAATAAAATTGAATGATGAAAAAATAATGTGAAAAGAAGTAGAAAATGAAGCAACACACAAAAAAAGGAAAACAAAGAAAAAAGCAAAAAAATCCTATCAAAATAATAATAAAAAATAAAAATGGAAAATTGAAATGTCATTCCTTTGGCTGGCTTAAGATTCCAGTTTTCTGGAATGTTGGTGATTTTTTTTCTTTCTGTTTCTGGAACTGAAGGCCAGAGGCTGTTAACTCCCAGGGACTAATCAGATTATTTTAATCCTTAGTACCATTCAGGGTGGAATCTGGGTCTGGCTGTATTCCTTGCCTGGAGCCTGGAGAGAGGGGTTATAACTTCAGGAGAAAATGGCTGCCCAGGTCTTGGGCTCAGGTGTGACTCAGCACTCAAGTTGCTGCCAGCTCTCCTGGACCCCCTTCTCTCCCCAGCCTCTCCCCAGATTCCACTTGTCCGCATCTTCTCCCACTCCTCAGCACGGGTGAGTGTCTGTATCCTAAATGTCCTATGGACAGGGTTCAGTGAAAAAAAACCAAAAACAAACAAATGCCAGCCGCAGAAATGGGGAAGACTGAGTCTCTGTGAGCTCCTCTCTTACCAGCACTGCATGGTCTGGTCAGTGCTTCAGGCTGCCCCGTCTGGGCTCAGTCTTCCGTAATTATGGAACCCAGGTCTCAAATCCCTCAGCGTCAACAGTCCTGCGGATGTCCTTTCCCCAGTCAGGGGCTGTGCCTGTCCCAAGGGATGCGGCTGGGTGCAGCGCGGTTTCCCTCTGACCCTCTGGGCTCAGAGATCTGGCAAACTTTCCTGCCCAGATCCCTGGTTTTTACCTTTCCAGGGGAACTCTGCCCTTCCCGGCTGCAAACTGTCTCACCAGCTGAGTCTCCTTCGCCAATTTGGGGTGGATGTTATTTGTTTCAGCTGCTCATTCTACTTGCTCCAGGACAAGCCTTGGGACGAGTCTGCCTATTCCGCCACCATCTTGTCTCTGACATTTTATTTTTTTAAATAGGATTTTATTGATTTCAAAGAAAGGAAGGGAGAGGGAGAGATAGAAACATAATGATGAGATAATCATCAATAAGCTGCCTACTGCATGGCCATACTGGGGATCAAACCTGAAACCTGGGCGTGTGCCCTGATCAGGAATCAAACCAGTGACCTCTTCGTTCATGGGTTGACACTCAACCACTGGAGCATTCGAACATTAAAAATTCAATTTGAAGATAGGAGCATTTGAATATTAAAAATTAAATTTGAGCCCAGCAAGTGTGATTCAGTGTTTGAGTGTCAACCCGGGAACCAAGAGGTCATGGGTTCAATGCATGGGTTATGGGCTGATTCCAAAGGGAGCAGCCTATCAATGATGTTTCTCTCTCATAGATATTTCTCTTGATGTAACCCTCTTCCTTCTTTTCTCTCTTTTAAAAAAATCAATAAAAGCATTACAAATATTTCAATTTGATACATTTGGTTTTTCACTGCAAAAATATTACATGTATAAAATATGTAGTACGTACAGTATATACAATATTTGGATTTATTTTATCATTTTTTATTTATTTTTCCTGTTTTTTTTCTTCCATTGAATTAGATATTTAAAAATTACTTTTCCAGCTATAATTGGTTTTGAAAAAAATATTTCAGTTTATCCATAGAACTTTCTCTTTCTCTCCTAATCTACATTGTTAGGCCTCCTTAGACAAGCTGCAACTGGGGAATTCAAAACTTCATAGTTGGTATATTACTAGCCTTTGTTTCATGAAGTGGTTTTCTATTGCTGGCATCCATTTGAGTAATTTGGGTACATTATCCTAATGGCATAGAACTCTCATCTTCCCCTTCCTGCTTTCTAATCTCAGTTCTCAGAAGATTCATGAAGAGTCAAAATCGTATGGGAATCCACAAAGTGTAGGAAAGTTGTAACTGGCTGTCTAGTTATTATTGTCATAGAACAAGGAATACCAAGAAGAATGATGTTTCTGAAGAGCAGACCTTAGTCAGCTTTCTTTCTTTCATTAATAACTAGTTGTCATGATTTGTGAATAATTAGAGTGAGTAGAGGGAACAAATGGGATGTATTACAAAATTTAAAAAAATGGGGACTGGGCTTATTTGTAACACTTTTCTAATGTCCTCCTCCTGTAGTTAATCTTGACATGAAGTTAATCCTGCTCATTATAATTAAGCAACACCAGATTATTAAAGTTCCATACAATCAGATAAACCAATCGGATTTAGACTGGTTATTATTTCTACAAAATTCTAAAGGGCTATAACTATTAAGAAGAGGGTTTCATTATTGTAGTAAGTCCATAATATCATTTTCCATTGCCAATTTTATTTGTGAAAAAATATAATATAGCAAAAATGATATGCCAATTCCATAATCTTTATAACAGATGATTACTTCCATCTTGCTAGTGGACTCTCTTGCTGGCTTTCATCAGGAAGGTAGCTGTGTTGGAGAAGCCCATGCAGTAATGTACTGAGGGCAGCTTTTGCCAACATCCAGCAAGGAGCTTAGGTCCTCTGTTCAACATCCCTTTAAGACTGAATCCTACCAACAACCACTTAAGTGAGTTTGAAAGTGGATCTGCCTCAATAGATCTCTAAGATGACTCCCCAGACCTGGTGAACATTTTGATTGCAGGTTTTTGAGAGACCATGAAAGAGAAGAACCAGATGAGCAGCGCCCCAATTTCTGATCCACAGAAACTGTGAGAAGATGAATGTATGTTTTTTTCAGCTAAGTTTTAGGGTACACAACAATACAAATTCCATGGCTTTCAACTGTTTCCTAATGAGTACTGCAAGGATATTTATTCTTACTGCTAGTATAACCCTTGTCATTATATTACCACCCCGGAACACTCCTGGAGGGCAAAGATTAACATCCCAAGAGCACATCCCTA
>NW_005879749.1:0-6775 GCF_000147115.1 Myotis lucifugus | reverse complement strand
TTTACAAGACTCAATTCTTATAGCCTCTATATTTTTTTTTTAAAGTTTTTATTGATTTTAGAGAGAGGAAGGAAGGGGGGGGGTTGAGAGAGAGAAACATCGATCGGCTGCCTACTGCACACACCTTACTGGAGATCGAGCCCTCAACATAGGAATGTGCCCTGACTTGAATCAAACCAGCAACCTTTGGGTGCATAGGTCAACGCTCAACCAACTGAGCCACATCGGCCAGGGATAATCTCTACATATTTAACAGGCTGTTCCCCCTCCCCCCACAGCCACATAATGAATGTAAATATTAGGAAATTCAATCACACTTCGGTAAACATTAAAACCAACCTGTTCACCCAACCAGCATAGCTCAGTGGTTGATCATCGACCTATGAACCAACCAGGAGGCCATGGTTCAATTCCCAGTCAGGGCACATGCCGAAATGGCAGGCTCGATCCCCAGTGTGGGGCATGCAGGAGGCAGCTGATCAATGATTCTCTCTCATCATTGATGTTTCTGTCTCTCCCTCTCTTTGAATTCAATAAAAACATATTTAAAACATCCACAAAAACCTTAAAATGGCATCTAAGTTCTTATCTATCAAATATCTAAGTTCTTATCTAAACCTTATCTAAGTTCTTTACTATCAAATCAAAAACTTTTAAAGTTTAATATTTTGGTATAATGATGGAGACATATCATTTTACACATCTGTTCAAACCCATACAATGTACAACACCAACAGTAAACCCGAAGGTAAACTATAGATTGAGGTGACTAATGTGTCAAGGTAGGCTCACCTTGGTAATAAATGTACCATTCTGGTGACTCATGTTGATAATGGGGGAGGCCGTGCATATATGAGGTAAGGGGTATGTGGAAATTCTCTGTACCACCCTCTCAATTTTGTTATAAACCTAAAACTGCTCTAAAAAATAGTTTTTATTTGTAAAAGTTTACTATAAAACATTTAAAAATAATTCTAAAATTTTATATCAAATTATGTACATAAATATCCTGTTTAATGAAAGAAACTGCCAGCAGGCTGATGTTTCGCCCATAGATGATGCGGTGAAAGTTGTTGCTCCAAAGCACAACACCAGGGTGTGAGCCCCATCATATAACACAACCAACCTTTCAACAAAGATAAACAATGACCAAGACAAGAAAAAATAAATAAAAATAGGTGGCTTATTGGTGGCAACATACCTGCTTCTGCTTTTGTCCACAGGAAAGATTCGAATAGATTTATCAAAACTAGCGGACACAAACTCTTTCCCGGTGGGAGAATAATCCACGTCCAGCACCGCAGACACGTGATCCATGTGCACCATCACAGGAGTGTCCAGTGCGCGCATATCGAAAGTATATAAGCTGTAAAAGGATTTCAATTATTTGATACAAACTTCTACAAAGCAGCATATGCAGTACTAAGAGACACTAGTGAAAGTAAGACTTCTAGCTAAATCACACCTAAATAAACAGCTCAATTCTTCACACAGCAGGTAAGGGATAGGAAAAAATACCAGTAGTTTTTATTATTCCTTAAGATTACACTTACATACTTTTATCCTTATAAACATAAATCTTGTAGAAAATGTAGGAATTTCAAAGAAGTACAGAGTACCAAACTCACCTTTAATTCTACCACCATGAGAAAGTCAGCACAGTATGTTTCTAATCTTTTCACTATGCAAATTAAATGTATACTTTTAATACAATTGAGGTAATAATAATAAAGCTCTGTATTCTGATATTTCAAGTAGCATATTATGAGCATTTATCCGTTAAGCAATCTTTGAAAATATTTTAATGGTTGCCTATCTAAATAAATTAATTTACAATTTGTTTAAATTCATTTATTAATAATTCTTAAATGAAATTCTAATATTTGAATTTTGAGACTTAATCTTTGATTGAATGAGATTATTTCAATTAAATCTGGACTGATTCCTGCAAGTAGGATTATTAAGCCCAAAGGCATGAGCATTTTTAAGGCTTTTGAGATGACATATCATTTCTAACAAAGTTACACCAATTTATTCTCCAATCAGTGATATATATGAGTGAGCACAGCTTTTTAAGGAGTATACTAAAATTAGAAAACTATACTTTGTGCAAAACTGGTAAAAATAATAACTCCATGATTGTCAAAGTTTAAAAATTCTTAATGACTAGCTAAAAGAATAATGAGTACTTCAAATAAGCCAATATGTACAATGGACAATAGTCACACAGTATCACTGTGACCAAGTTCCTAAGATGCTAAGATTAGTGAGCAAAAGTTTGAGGAGAAATAGGATATCTACATAATTACGTCCCCAAAGTTATCTCCCCAAAGATATGTATTAATTACAAAATGAAAAAAGAGTAACTTTATAATGGAGAAATCTGGCAGATACCACTTTAAGTGATCAACATAAACATCACCAATACTAAGACATATTGACGACATATAACACTGATTCAATTCCCCAAGAATACCACAGTTTTGTATTCTGTACTCATCCTGACAAAATAGCCAATTAGAACACACTTTAGAAACCTTAATAAAGTTGGGTACACAAGACATGCTTTCATCGCCTTTAACTAAAACCAAGCCATTTAATTTCAAAATGTCAATAAAGGCCAAAAGGGCTTCATATAATTTGCTTTGGTATTGCTAGTTAATGAGAGTCCAAGTGAGCTTCTTTTTAGTACAGAAAGTCAAAATACATGTTTTTAGTTGGTACCAGTGAAACATGTAATAATTCCTACTTCTGAGCTTTCACAAATAGTAGAAAAAACAAAGAATTTAAATGCAGAAGATCTAAAGTTCAGCCCAATGACGAGCTTCCACGTTCACACACACACACACACACACACACACACACGCACGCACGCACGAAGAATCTACCATATGCATTGCACTACATACATGTCCTACCCACTCTACAGAGATACTACAAAGATACAATAAAAGAGCCAATGTGAAATGCTTCAAGTTTTAAAGCAATATACAAGGAATTATAAAATTCCACCTAGATGAACCTTTACATGGAGTCACAGAATAACATATCTGCAAATACTAAGGTAAAGACTAAAATTGTATTTTTCCTTTTGTCTTACTGAAGTAACAGTAACAGCTGATAACATGACTATATGAGTACCAGCTATCTGAAGAGCTACAAATTTTGTAGGCAGATAATTTTAGTTTCTATTAAAACATGTATGGTTCAGTCACTCAGAGATCAGCCAACTTTTTCTGTAAAGGGACTGATAGACATTTTCGGTTTTGTGGGCTACACAGTCTCTGTTGCAACTACTTGACTTAGGCATGATAGCACAAAAGCAGCCATATTCAGTACATAAAGGATGTGGCTATCTATATATATAAAAGCCTAAGCGACCATGACAACTGGACGACTGGTCGCTGTGATGATGCACTGACCACCAGGGGGCAGACACTCAACGCAGGAGCTTCCCTCTGGTGGTCAGTGTGCTCCCACAGCCACCCCTCCCCCCCCGCCACCCCGTGACTGGCCAACCTCCCATGGTCCCTGCCCCCAGCTGGCCCCGCCCAGATTGCTGGCTAACCTCCTGCAGTCTCTTCCCCCCTCCCGCCCCCCCTCCCCAAGCCACCTGGCCCTGATCAGCCCCATTGGCCCCGATCACTGGCCAGGCTGAGGGACCCCACCCATGCACAAATTTGTGCACCGGGTCTCTAGTATTCCTACAAAACTTTATAAAATAGGCAGCAGATAAAATTTGGTCCACAGGTCTTAGTTTATTATCCTTTTCTGCATCATTTTGAAAACTGCGATTACTTTCTACGAAGCTCTTCTCCAATTTGGTTAATATATATATTGAGAGAGAGAGAGAAAGAGACAGAGACAGGAATACTAAGTAGGAAACATATTTTATTAGTAAGACATACAAATGAGCCGTTTCTGATAGAAATAAGTAAGTTTTTTAAAAAGGAAAACTTACTTGTAATCTTCATTTGCTGCAGTAAAAATGAAGGCTTCCATAGGGTTCCAACAAATTGTATTTGTTCTCATATCTAAGATGACCTGAGAAAGGAAGCATACCCTAACCTATTACTATGAAATCAATTCCCTCCAAAATGAATACATGTCCCAATTTCATCTCCTTCCCTTTTTTCATTAATTTAAGCAAATATTTACATTAATTAGTAAATACCTATTATGTAGGTACTCAAGTTGGTGCAATAGGAAAAGAAATCAACCAATAATTGCTTCCTGAACACACAGGCAGAGATGTAAATATTGAAAAATATACAAATGTTTAATAAATAGTCTCTTGACCTCAAATAACTTATATTTTAATCAGGAAAATGAGACATGATTGGAGCTAACCTATGAAGAACCGTATATTATAGAGCTTGTCCACAGGAACATTTTGGGTAGGAAAATCTTTTGCTGTGTGTGACTGCCCACTGTAGGATGTTTAGCCTCTCAGGTACCTGCCCACTAAATGCCACTACCAGTCTCTAAAATGCCCCTCCCACATTTTAAAAAATATACCTGGTGGGGAAGTACCATCTGATTGAGAACTATACACTTAGGAGAGAAAAGATGAGAGAAATACTGGGAGTCTAGTAGATAGAACAAGGAAACAATAAAAAATAGCATCTCTGCATCCATCAAGGTGACCTGCATGTGACAAATCCTATTTATATGTCCTTACTAACTGAAACAAATACATAAATGGAATATATACTGAGACCAGATTTTGGACAGTTTTGAAAGCCAGGCAACAGCTCTTGTCTTAAACCTAAAAGTAACGGAACACCATCCAAACATTGAGAATACAAGGGCAGAGGGGGCAGAAACTACTACTTATTTAACTAGTACTTCAAGTTAGCCTCTGCTAACGGCTTAAAGTATCATGTTTTATTCTCACCAATGTGCTGTGTTGTTACTAATATCACCATATTACAGAAGAAACACAGATTAAGTTACTGTTTAAAGTCTAAAACACAAGTTCATGTAGGATCTTCCCACTACAATACATGAATGAGAAAAATGATCAAAGTGGTACTTTGGAAAGGTTACCACACTTATCAAGTTCAAACGTCAATGAATATACTCTACTTCTTATATTTCTACATTCACTACATGTTATAAAAATGACTAAGGAACAACAAAAATATTAAAAGCATTTCTCTACATGTGGACTATGACGATGAACTCATGGTACATCAATGATGTCTATCCCTTCCTGTATGCTCACAATTCTTATACTGGCACTCTTCTCTTTACTGACAATATTTCTCTCCCGTTAGAGTTAGCCTGAGGTTCTATTAGCTTCGGTATCTAACTCCTGGAATGACTACTTTGCACCATTGGGAAATCTGTCACCTTGAACAGGATAATGTTTGTCTAAATAAAATGCCAAACTAGTACCTGTCAGCCTGTAACTAAACAAATAAAGCTGGTTATGTAAATTAGTTATAAAACTTTCTGGAATAAAATACTGTGAGTGTCATATGGTAATCATGGGGCCTGAAATAAAGAGATGCAATACTTTCAATTAAAGAACTTTCAACTTAATAAGTATTAAGTAGATGCCTAAAATGTATTGGTATTATGGGAGACACAAAGACAAGTAGGTTACAGTCCCTAGTGGAAATAAGGGTCTCTAAAAAGTATAGGGAGCTGAGAGAATGCCACTTTGGGTTCTAATAACATCTGAATGAAAAAGAATTTTTTAAAACACCGAAGATAGATTTACTCCTTATTTTGTAGCTCAATTTACCAAGGAACGCATTAACAATCGTGTAAAACTGAAGACAAGCTGAAACTTACCTTCTTCAGAGGAGTAGCTTGCCTCATATCATATAGTACTATATTCCTGTCAGAAGCACAACTTCCCAAGAGAAATGTCTAAAAATAAGTACAACAATCACCAGTTAAAAGCCAGGCTTGGCAGCAAACCATGTCCATTCAGTGAACAAATCATTTAATTACACTTTATGTTTAGGATACAAAGTTATAACATTAAAGTCCATTTTAAGAGGATATGATGAATCACTCATAATCTCAGCAACCTAAATATTTTCATTGTAAAAATCCATGTATATATTTTAGATGCCAGTGATAACATATATATAATTCTGTATTCTGTTTTATAACAGAACATATTTTATTTATCCATGATTCACTTAGACCTGTTTCTATTTTTCAGTATTATAAATGACACTTCGATAAATGCTTTTACACACTTAGCTTTTCTAAGGATAAAATTTCAGTAGAGGCATTACTGAATCAAAAAGCATTAAAAAAATTTATGGCTAATCGCTTTCAGAGAGTTGTACCAATATACACTGCAATGTGGAAATATGTCAATGTTACGGTAACTGCAGCACTAGGCAGTGTCATTTAAGAGTTAACATCTGCATGACACCTATTTTCTAATTATGTAAATTATTACTTTATTAGTAGTTAAATATGTCCTCAGGTATATTAGCTCTCCGTATAAATTAGGCCTATCTTTTGTTTAACTGTTTCACGATGTTTCAAATATTCACTTGTAAGTCAGTTATAAATGTGCAAGGTACTTACACAACCCTTGGCATTTGGTGAAAATAAGCCCTTTAGCTACCAATGGAGCCCCGAACCCACCCTTTGTAGCACCATTCCTCCTCACTCAGGGTTCCTGACGCCAAGAACTCTTGGCTTCTGCCTACTAATTGCTTCATAGAGCAAGTGTTAAGAAGACCAAGACTTATTTACTAAATATCTGTAAGGCCAGCTCCTACTGCATGTGTGTACAAAGTTC
>NW_005879748.1:0-6775 GCF_000147115.1 Myotis lucifugus | reverse complement strand
ATATGTGACATGGCACCAGAAGTTAAGTTAGGGTTTTTCAAAATGCTGACACGCCGAGCTCAAAAGATTCGCCATCACTGTCCTAGAGCTTGCCACCGGTATGATGGGCGACTTTGTGCCAGTGACTGGCCTCCCTGGGAGCCCATTTATTCAGCTATCACAGGAACATGATCCTTGCCCTGCCCCTCAACAGGGAGTGGTGTGGATTTGATGAGCTAGTGAGTTCTCAAAGGGTTTAGGAAACAGTGCAGTGTAATGTAGATAGCAGATAAATGACCTTTCACCCATTCAACTCCATTCATTATCCATCAGCATTGGCAACATTTGACAGTTGAATGCTGAAAATAAGGATGATGGGTAGAAAGGAGAGCAGGAAGAAAGAGCCCCCTGAGGAGGGCAGTCCACGTCTGGAAAGCCACCTCGCCTCACCTCCATCATGTCCTTAGCAAACTGCAGGCCTTATGATCTTGCGCTGTCTTCTGACTTTGCCCCATACCTTTTACTCCCTTACTGTGAGGAACGACCCAGCCTGGGTACAAAGGAAGGGAATTTTAGCCCCAAATATGAAGGGACTTGGTCTGAGTCATCTGTTCTCTGTGCCCACCATACAGCCACGCATACATAGCAGAGTATAGGAAAGAAGACTGCAAGGGGAGTAACATTTTATTATTTATTTATTTTTTAATTTATTTTTTAAAATATATTTTTATTGATTTCAGAGAGAAAGGGAGAGGGAGAGAGATAGAAACATCGGTGAGAGACACACATCGATCGGCTGCCTCCTGCACACCCAGCACGGGATCAAGCTTGCAACTCGGGCATGTGTCCTGACCAGGAATCGGACCCGGGACCTCTTGGTCCATGGGACGATGCTCAATCCACTGAGCCACTCCAGCCAGGCAAGGGGAGTAACATTTTAAAAGTACCTACTTGCGAGTTATATGTACTGTTATTTAATTCAACAGCTCATTTTAGAGAGAGGAAAGTTGAGACTCAACAAGGTTACATGCCATGTTCCCAATGTCACACACCTGTAAACGATGAAGCCTGATATGATTCCAAACCTATATCTTTGTCCTATGGCAGCTAAGAGACAGACTGAGGGTAAGACCTTGTAGATCGATGAGGCAAAGTTAGTGCCTAAGTCCTTGCACCTTGGGGGGTGTTCAGCAGCTGGTGAGAGATTGGCGATCATCCTATAGTAACCTGTCTCACAGCTGCACTGGGTGGCCTCTCAAACCAAAGATCTTCCCCTTCTATTTCATCCACGAGAAACGGTTTCTCTTCCTTGGAAGCCCAGATCTAGCTGGAGATTACTTTCCAGTACCCCCGACCTTCAGAGCATTTTCCTTCCAAGACCCAGAGTTATCCTAAACATAGGTTTTGTTATCATCAACTAGGAATAGAATCAGAAACGAGAGCACAGATTCCCTTGGGAGGTAAACAGAGAACTTGGTAGCAGGTGAAGCTGCTTCGTGCTAAGTGAGAAGGTCAGAGGCTGCAGGCCCTGGGCAGGTCTCTGATCGAGCCACAGGTTGGAGACAGCAACTCTGCCTCTGCCTGTATGCAATGCGGATGGTCCTCCACACACTGTTCACAAACCTCACAACAACCAGGGACTGAGACACCATTGCCCCTAACCTACAGACAAGGGAACGGAGCCTTGGGAAGGTTAAATAACTTGGGCAAGTATCTTAACTATAATTTTTTCATCTGTAAAAACTAGGACAAGAAAAGTATCTCATGGGGTTGTTGTGAAGGTTATATGAGATAATGTATTAAAATTAGATACAAATTTAAAAATATCTGGCACATAATAGATAGTAAAAAATGGCAACTGCCATAATGGTTATTTTTCCCTGTAGTAATCATATTAGCCCATCACAAGCCACCCAGTCAGGGCAGGGTTATTTTGTTTTGTTTTAATTGTAATGAAATGATGGTTATAGGCCATGGAGTTTGGGTTAAGGCCATAACCATGGCCTTAGAGTTTGAGGGGAGGGTGCCAGGCCCATTTGTTGTTGGTATTATTTTATCCCCTAGCATAGTAGGTACTTAATAATACAGGGTGAGGCAAAGTAGGTTTGCAGTTGTGAGTACGTGAAACGCAGTTCATTCTTGTATTATTTATTAATTATTACATGTTTCCATATGAACAACTGTAAACCTACTTTTGCCCCACCCGGTATTTTTGAATTAATCAATGGCCACTCTAATCAATCACTTGGGAAAGTGGCTTAGGCAGATAGGCCACTCCTGCTTTTCCCAACCTCACTTCTTTTTTCTTTTTTTAATATATTTTATTGATTTTTTACAGAGAGGAAGGGAGAGGGATCAAGAGTTAGAAACATCGATGAGAGAGAAACATCGATCAGCTGCCTCCTGACACCTCCTACTAGGGATGTGCCCGAAACCAAGGTACATGCCCTTGACCGGAATTGAACCTGGGACCTTTCAGTCTGCAGGCCAACGCTCTATCCACTGAGCCAAACCGGTTAGGGCAGCAACCTCACTTCTTTAGTTTGAGACTTCATAGCATCCAAGTGACCCAAAGAGTGATCCCTGGTAGCCCGAGTTAAAGTGAACCCTGGACTCAGGGGGGTGCCAGTAAGAGGATTCCAGGCTTGCCGTTCAGTAATCCCGGTTCATACCACATCCTGTTGTTCCTCAAACGCCTTTCCTACAGCCTGCCCCGCACACTGCAGCCTGGTGTGCACGGTGCTGTCAGCATTGAGGGGTGGTTGGTGGCCACACTTGACCGGGGGGCCTTGGAAGTGGAGAGTGAGGTTCCCGAAGGCCATCCTGGTGGTGGCAGCAGGGATCCGTGAGAGAAGCTCCAAAGGGGAAGCTGAATCTTGAAGTGAGGTCAGAGCCTGGTGTGCCATCCACCTTCTACCTCTCAAGTGCAGATGCCCTCTTGTAGGAAAGTGACTCGGGGGCGGGGGGTGTCTGGTGGGGGCTTCACATTTCTTTCCAGTCTGGTGGGGATCCCCAGTGTTTCAGAGTTGCGAGTGGGAGGGCACAGCCCAGAGTCAGGAGGTGGGCAGATCCTCCTCAGACCCTCCCTGAGCCCCAGCAAGGCCTGACAAGGATCCACAGCTGCAAATGCAGTTACACTTGCTGGGGAGCTGAGGCCGATCCCTGCCAGCCCCGGGACCGGATGGGTTCCAGACTCAGAGCTCAGGTAGGTGATGTGTATAGGGAGGGCTACTCTCAGGTGTAACATACAAAATGCCTGGCAAGGGACAACTGGGCCCCACACCCAGCCACATGGAGCTCCCCAAGCCATGCATATAGGTGCCTAGAGAGTGCATCTTCTTCTCATTAGTACAGATTAAAGCACGGGAAAGCTGGGGTTTGGGTGTCTGAGTGGGGCTAAGCTCTGGCTGGGGAGCTGGGGCCAAGGGCTGGCTCTCCTCCTCGCCATCCTTGAGGTTGTCCTGGGCCAGGGAGTTGCCTGCCTTGTATCTAAAGGGTGTTCTGGACTCCTCTCAAAGAGGCCTTTGTACTTGACCGTGGGACCTCTGGCTTATGGGTTGGGATAAGTAAAACATTTTTTCTTTGAAGACTCAGAAGTAGGGAGGGTAACACTTGGGTGACATATAGGAAAATGAAATTCATTGAATAGAGCAAAAATGATAGTAGACTAGGGTTATACTGGGCATTAAGAGGCAGCTTGGAGCAGAGGCTAAAGGTCTTAGTCCTAATTAGATGCTGACTCTTTCATTTTTAGCCCTCCCTTACCTCTCTCCTTCCTTCCTTTCTAACTAAAAGAAAAAAAAAGAAAGAAAGAAAAAGAAAAAAAATCCAGCT
The DNA here is from genome assembly GCF_000147115.1 of Myotis lucifugus. Classification (NCBI taxonomy): domain Eukaryota; kingdom Metazoa; phylum Chordata; class Mammalia; order Chiroptera; family Vespertilionidae; genus Myotis; species Myotis lucifugus. Next base: position 2,962 of record NW_005879748.1, on the reverse strand, counting down.
GAGTGGGACTTTGGGCAATTTATTAAACTCTCTGAGCTGCCTTTGTTCTCTGTAAAGCGGACACAATAACACGAGGATTCAGGGTGTGTTTATGTGATGCAATGGGACAGAGATGGTGAGCGCCTCCTCTCTCTCCCTGCGGGGGCCCTGGCACCGAAGGCTGCGGGCCCCACCACGTCTTGTCAGGGTTGCCTAATCCCCCCTCGCTGCTTCTCCAGGACAGGAGTGATTACCTGCTTTGTACAGAGAGGAAGTGGAGGCTTAGACCGGCCAGGTGCCTTGCTGAAGGTCACACAATAACTTAGTGGTGGACGGAAGCTAGAACCGGGTGGTCCAGAGACCGTCTGAGCCGAATTTCAATTTTCTGAACTTCTGGAACCCCAGGAGCTGTGTGGGTGGGACTAAGAACAGTTCTCCACACAGAGAATGACAATGCTGGTGGGGCCAGTGAGGGAACCCCGAGGAGCGGGATCTGTGAGTGCCTCCCCCGCCCTCTGTCTACCAGGGCTGACCCTGGCTCCCAGTCCTGCCGGAACCCAGAGGGCCTGCCCCAGACAAGGAACATCAGTGCGATTGTCTAGTTTAGGGCTCACTGTCGCCCTGCGAGGTTGGCATACTTGTCTTACGTTTGAGAGGAGAAATGTGAGGCTCGGAGAGGGGCAGTGACTTGCCCAAGTTTATTCACTTGAAATCGGGCTTGCGGTTTCCAAGACCAGTTTCGCCTGTAGCTCCGTGGCACTGCCAACGTTGACCACCAGGTGGCAATCTCCCCCAACGCCCTGCTGGCCACAGACAACCTGGAAGCTTCAACAGAAGTGCCTGGATTTGGCTACAGAGCCGCAATCTGTGTCTGCCTTTCAATGCTGCCCGAGGCATCGTTTATTCATTTTGTTGTCCCCGAGGAGGAACTGATGCCAGAGAGGGGCAATGGCTTTCCAGAGGACAGAGTTCTGTGTGTGAGCATGAGCGCACCATCTGCTCCAGTCCAGTTCCATTTGAGACGGGTGGACCTGCTGGCCACAGGCTGGTGGAGAGATGATGGGCAAGATTTTCTTGGCACAGAATTCTTTCCCCTCTGCCCCCTCTGTTGCCAAGGCCCGGCTTGGAGATGGCCGCTGAGTTTTCCTTTGTGTTTGTTCTCCTGCGTGCTCTTTGTGTGGAGCATGGGAACGGCCGTGACCTCACATGCCTGCCTGCATCCAGGAAAAACTGGGAGCACCTCACCATGCTGCTTTCTCTGCTCCTGGCAGGAATGGACCCCCACCCCCACCCTCACCTCCCGGTGGGAGTCCTGCCACGGCTAGCTCTCCCAGAAACCGCCCGGGGCCCTGTGCTGCTCAGTGGCAGCCCTAGGGCATGCCCTGGGCTCCCAGCTCAGCAAGCTTTCTGCCTGGATGAGGGCGGTGCTCGTGGCTGGCATGCCCAGGTCTATGAGGAGCTTGGGAGCACTCCCCACCCTCCATCAGGGCAGTAACTTCTCGGCGTGAGCAGGGCACTCCTCGAAAGGCTCTGGCTGACCTCTCCCCTTTCCCGCACATGCCGTGTGTGTGTGTGTGTGTGTGTGTGTGTGTGTGTGTGTGTGTGTGTGTGTTCCTTGATATCTCTTTACAGCCTGTGGTCTTAGAGCCTTTGGTCCTCAGTGGGGGCAGAAGGGCTCCCCACCCTCTGTAGTTCTCCACGTTCCCCTCCACAGGAAGGGGGCGGAGAGCGGAACAAATATTTATTGAGGTAAGTATCGCACAGCCATTATCTCAAGGTTTCCAAGCTTTTCTTAGTCTCATTCCTCTCCCACCATTTTAGCTAAATCCATGTCTTATTCTTCATATTTTTCTTTAATGTATTTTATGTATATACCCAATGTCATTGTCTCTTAGGTAATAGTACTCATGAGATCACAGGCTTGATATCTGAGTTATAATTTTCCTAATATACATTAAAATAAATATGTAGGTATTTAAGAAATAGCAGAGACCACCGACAAACATCCTATGTACCACCAGTGAGGTCTATACCACACTTGGGTTATTTAAAGTTTGTAAAACTCTATGAGATAAGCAATGTTATTTCCATTTTACAGGTGAAGAAATAGAAGCTCAGAGAGATGAACTGACTTGGCCGAGGTCACACTGTCTTCTGATCCTGGCCCCACTGCCTACGATAGGAGAGGGGACGAGAGGAGTGTGTGCTTAGGGAGATGATGGAGTGGGGGGCGGAGGACAGGGGTGGGGCAGCTACCAGTGAGAAATGAAAGAAGGCAGGGAAGATGGGGTTTGATGGGGCTGGAGGAGGGTGCAGGCGAGACTCCACATCAAAAAGGCAAATGACCTGAGCCTCAATGTCCTATGCACAGTAATGGCCATGAAAATAGCTGCAGATTTGCCTGCATTTGTGTGACCAAGATTTATTGTGCCAGCTACTCCGGTAATTGGATGATGAGAGCACTGCAGCTGGGGCTGTTTGCCGGAGTTGGTTGGGGAGGGGGGGAGTGCCTGGATGATGTGGGCAGTGGAGACTGTCACCCATCCGGAGAGCAGGCGGGCAGACCTCAGAAATCAATGGACCCCGGCCCACGCGCGCTGAGGCCCAGGGAGGGAGGCGACTGGCCCAGAGCCAAGCCTTTCCACAGCGGAGCTGGGTGAGAGCTCTCCTCTGAGTGCGGCTGGTTCCTGGGAAAGATGGGCAGCGACAGCAGCAGAGGGGGCCTGGGCATTGAGTCCAGAGAGGAGATCTCTGAGCCTCGGTTTTCCCAGCTATGAAATGGAAGTTGTGAGGATCGAAGGAGATTGTTGGGATCTACTCTGGGGAAATTAATTTTCACTCCCACTGCTCAGATCTGGCCCCGACCCCCCTGCCTGGGTCCTGTAAGCCCCCTCACTCCTCCCCAGAGCCCTAAAATGTGATGCCCAGCCACTGTGGGCACTTCCTATATGAACGGCAAATGTCCCCAGTGGGATGGGTAACC
>NW_005879747.1:0-6777 GCF_000147115.1 Myotis lucifugus | reverse complement strand
CATGCATGAATTTCATGCACTGGACCTCTAGTCAATGATAAGACAGAATCATTGATTAGCTGCTTCCTGCATGCCTCCTACTGGGGATTGAGCCCACAACCCAGGCATGTGTCCCTGACCAAAATAAAACTTGGGACCCTTCAGTCCGCAGGCCAACGCTTTATCCACTGAGCCAAACTGGCTAGGGCTCCATCATTTTTTTATATAGGTTTTCAATTCCTTGCTCTCTCTCTTCTCCTTCCGGCACTCCCATGATACGAAGGTTGATATGCTTGAAATTGCCCCAGAGGCTTCTTAACCCTTTGCACTCCGAACCATTCTGGACATTGGCTACCAGCTACTCGACGCTACTTTGCGGCGGAAACGTGCATTTACAGACCCTCGTATTATTTAGTATAATTTTGGAACCAAGTAACGTATTATAATGATATTGGACTTATATGAATTGGGTGACATCGAGGAATGTATATTTGCAAAAAAACACAATATTTTATTGTTTATAATTTTGTACAGTATGATAAGTTTTGTAACACTCCCCAATATGCATTGCAGGCTGATTAGTGCATGTTTGACAGTAATAAGTGGCTTGACGCCTGCCACCAGGTGTTTTCCTGTTAGAACACACAATGCAGTCCCGTTTTCTTTGTCCCACATTGGGAATATGTAGTTTATTGTTTAATCCGACACAAAACCCGCTGACATTTCTTGTATATATCTTAGTAATTTTACGATATTTTGATTTAATTTCTTGTGCCATTTCAAGATAAAACTTCAGGGAAACATGCATGTCTCAAAAAGTTGCGTTGAAATAACTCAATTCCCCGTAATCACTAATAAACTGCAATGTCCCCTGAGAGGGGACATCTGAGTGATATGCTAGAATTCCGATGTCCCCTGAGAGGGGACAGTGGAGTGCAAAGGGTTAAACTATCCTCATTTTTGTGGATTCTCTTTTTCCTCTTTTTCTTTTTTTAATCTTTACCGGAGGATATTTTTCCATTGATTTTTAGAGAGAGGGGAAGACAGAGAGAAATATCAATGTGCTAGAAACTCATGGATTGGTTGCCTCCTGTACGCGCCCCAACCAGGGCCCAGACCAGGGAGGAGCCTGCAACTGAGGTATGTGCCCTTGACCTGAATCTAACCCAGGATTGTCTGGTCTGCAGTCTGATGCTCTAACCACTGAGCAAAACCGGCTAGGGCTATGGATTCTTTTTCATTTTGCTGTTCTGATTGGGTGTTTTCTGTTTCCTTATCTTCAATATCTCTGTTTCATCTACTCCACTGTTGATTCTCTGTAATTATATTCTTGCTTTTAGTTAAACTATTCTTCATTTCTGGCTGGTTCCTTTTTATGTTTTCTGTCTTTGTTTTTATGTTTCCTGTCTTTTTGTTGATGTTCTCACTAAGTTCCTTATGCATCCTTATAACCAGTGTTTTGAACTCTGCGTCTAGTAGATTGCTTGTCTCCGTTAGTTTAGTTTTTTTTCTGGAGTTTAGTTCTCTTCTTTCATTTGGGATATGTTTCTTTGTTTTCTTATTTGGCTGCCTCCCTGTGTTTGTTTATCTGTATTAGGTAGAGCTGCTACATCTCCTAGGCTTGGTAAAGTGGCCTTGTGTAGTAGGTATCCTGTAGAATCCAGTGACACAGCCTCCCCCCAACCCCAATCACTCGAGCTGGGCACTTCACGTGCGCCCCCCATGTGGGCTGTGTGCAACTTCCTGTGGAAGCTCTGATTGCTGTTGGCACCCCAATAGGAGGGAATTACCCCCAGGCCAATGGCTGTGAGGATGAGCTGTGACCACCCTGGAGGATCAGCTGTGCAGGAGCCAATCCCATAGAGCAGGACTTACTTCAGCAGGGCTCTGGTGCCTGCCGAGTCCGCCCCTTGAGTGTGTCTCTTGGGAAGGTAGTTGGGTGGTGTTTGGACATGGTCTGAAGCTGTCCATGTGGTGCACTGGCTCTGGGTCCTCCTGGAAGATTCAGGCCAAGGTCAGCTGCTACCTGTGCCCTGCCCAGTATATACCCCCACCCCCCACCCCATGAGCTACAAAGCAATCTTCAGATGGCTGCTACTTGTGCTGGGCTTGGAGATGCCCAGGAGAGGCCAACCTGCACACCAAGGCTGGCTGCACTAGTGACAGGCCTGGGGCCACTTAGTGAGAGGTACAGGCATGCAGCATGCTGAGGCCAAATGCTACTTGTTTAGAGATTTTAGGAAAGTGTAGTGTGAGCCAAGATGGGCCATTCATATGGAAAAGCCACTGGAAACAGCTTGGGTGGGCCCACAAGTTGGATGAGGCTGGGTCTCAGGGAATCACCAGAGCAGGATGAACAGTGTTAACCAGGTTGATGGAAACTCAAATACGGAGCCCAGCCTGCTGGCTCTGTGGGACAGAGAGCTCAGTGAAGGAACAATGGCCTCTGCCAGCACTTCTGCCTGGCAGAAAGGTGCCCTCGCAGTTCTCACCTTGATGCCAGTCAATTCAGTTCCTCCCTGTATATCCCTGGTGCCTTTCCACCTGTTGTTCCAGTGCTGGAGCTTAGAGCACATGAGTCCAAGTAAGTCTCTGTGGGCCCTTTAAGAGGAAATGCCTGGGACTCCAGCAGCCCTCGGTCTCACTTAGCCACAGTCCCCGCTGGTTTTTACAGCCAGAAGTATGGGGACTTCTTTCCTGATACTGGAACCCTAGGCTCGGGGGGCATCGGGTGGGGCTGGGACCCTCGCTCCTCAAACCTCCACAGCTGAGATATCCCTCCCTACCACACATGGGTGTGAGACCAGCTTTTCTACATCTCCACCCTTCCTATCAGTCTCAGTGTGGCTTCTTCTTTATATCCTTAATTGTAGGGCTTCTGTTCAGCTAGATTTCAGGTGGTTCTGAATGGTGGTTATTTTTTTGTAGTTTAGTTGTAATTTTGATGTGCTTGTGAGAGTTTCCAAGTACTGCATTTACCTGTGCTGCCATCTTCATCTGTTTTTAAAATATAAATGAGTATATTCCCATGTCATTCCCTGGAAATATTTTAGCAATTTGATTGCCCATCAGCAGTATATGAGGGCAGTGTGGCAGATGGGCTGGAAAGGAGAGGTAACATGATTGGAAGCAGAGATGTGGGAGGTTTGGGGGAGGCAGGAAGGAGGAGGCGCCATCACCATAGGGCTGATGGGCAGGTTGAGAGAGTTGCAGACCAGAAAATAGTGGTGTGTTTTGCCCAGCTGGTGTTGCTCAGTGTTTGAACATCGAGCCATGCACCAAGAGGTTGCTGGTTCGATTCCCAGTCAGGACACATGCCCGGTTGCGGCTCAATCCCCAGTGAGGGGCATGCAGGAGGCAGCCAATCGATATTTTCTCTCATCGATGTTTCTATCTTTCTCTCCCTTCCCCTTCCTTTCTCTCTAAAATTAATTTTTAAAAGATTAAAGAAAATAGTGGTAAATGTTTTTTCACAATTCTAGCAATTCACTCTGGTCTTGAGGTTGAACTGAACCCTAAATCACCTTGCAGGTGGACAACCTGGATGAATTTCTGAATGACCCTCTGAAGCAGCACACACTGATCCGCTTTCTCCCCAGGCCCATCCGGCAGCAGCTCCTGTACAAGAGGTGAGTCCCCGGAACAGACGTAGAGTGGCCGAGGCTCCCTGCACGCCCCTTGAAGTTAGGGTCTGAATCCTCATTAACCAGGAAGAGGAAAGGTGTCTGCCTCGCTGGTTGTAAAGATTCGAGGTTTTCATTAATTCAGCCACCTGTGAGCCTTCTAAAGCCCGGGCAAATGAAATGTGGGCTGGTAAATTTCATACTTGATTTCAAGGTTCTTTTAAAGCAGCAGTTCTCAACCTGTGGGTCGCGACCCCTTTGGGGGTTGAACAACCCTTTAACAGGGGTCACCTAAGACCATCAGAAAACACATATATAATTACATATTGTTTTTGTGATTAATCACTATGCTTTAGTTATGTTCAATTTGTAACAAAGAAAATACATCCTGCATATCAGATATTTACATTATGATTCATAACAGTAGCAAAATTACAGTTATGAAGTAGCAACGAAAATAATTTTATGGTTGGGGGTCACCACAACATGAGGAACTGTATTAAAGGGTTGCGGCATTAGGAAGGTTGAGAACCACTGTTTTAAAGTAAATTCTGCTGATAAAGTCTGCAAGCCTTAATGTGGTTTTGTCCTTTTGTTACTTTTACTTTCTAACCCAAAACCCCAGTTAGAATTGATGCTCCATTGCCCTTGTTGGGTGTGGGAAGGGCAGTTCTGGGCTCCAGTACTGTGCAGGCCCAAGGCCAGTCCTCCAGGTCCCACCAGGTAGAAGAGGAGAATAAGTGAGGTGCACTCCTCGCCCCAGATGCAGACCCCCTGACCACAGTCAGCGTGTGGTGTGACTGGATCCTGCTCCTCCCCTCTGTTTCCCAGACGATACATTTTTTCAGTGTTGGAGAACCTGCAGAGGCTGTGCTACATGGGGCTGCTGCAGTTTGGTCCCACAGAAAAGTTTCAGGATAAAGATCAGGTAATATCTGTCAAGCCCAAATTGAAGTGGTCCTGACCGTTAAGCACAGTTTCCAGGCGACTAACCTGAGGCTGACTCTGAGGTCTCTCCCGCCCCATCCCTGCCTGCCTTGCAGATCTTCATTTTCCTGAAGAAGAAGGCGGCTATCGTTGACACCACCATCTGCGACCCACATTACCACCTCGCCCACAGCAGCCGGCCCTTTGAGAGGCGTCTTTATGTCCTGAATTCAATGCAGGATGTGGAAAACTACTGGTTTGACCTGCAGTGCGTCTGCCTCAACACCCCTCTAGGTACCATCTGTCTTTGCTGGTCCTCACTGTTTCCCCCCCCTTTCTGTGGAACAACTGGAATTAGAGCTGGAGAGGACGAGATGATGCCTCGTGGTTTTCAGGCTCCCGGAGGCCTATCGTGTCCTTGGGGCTCCCTTAGAAAGAAAGCCCAAGCAGCTCCACTTGGTCTTCATTTATGTGTTCATTCAGCAGGTGTTTGTGAGCACCTCAGCGTGCATTTCCTGTGCCTGACCACAAGCAATGAAAGCACACCTCTTCCCGGCCTTCCTGCGACTTCATTCTTGGGGAGAAGGCGCGCACACACACACACACACACACACACACACACACACCCCGAGGAAATAAGCAGGGCCATGAGCTGAGGGCATTTGAATGAAAGGTCAGAGGCAGCCTTTCTGAGGAGGAGACATTTGAGGCTGAGCCAACCGTGTCCAGAACTGGGAAGAACATTCCAGGCACAGGGAGCAGCAAGTGCGAAGGCCCCAAGTGTGGTTGGAGAAACAGAAAAGGCCGCATGGTGGGAAGGAGAGTGGCAGCTGAGATTGGGAAGTGGGCAGGAGGGTTTGTGGGAGCTATAGAGCCTCCCTCCAGCCCAGCGTGCTTTCCTCGAAGCCAGTTTTCAGCTGGTCTTTTCTTGCCAGTTCTACCAGGAGAAAAAGGATGGGCATCGGATTTGCACCCGGGAGAGACATCTGATCCTCCTCCTCCTGTCACAGAGCTGCAGATCAGTGTTACATACTGGTTTTTGCACAGCAAGGATTACATACTTGTTCCGTGGGATTGTTCAGGGTCAACAGCCTAATGAGCACTTGTATTTAGAGCCTTTAATGGGTCCAGACAAATTTTAGGACAGTGTGTGTCACGGACTCCTCTGGCATTCACTAGTGAGCTAGGCTTTTACCATTTCAGATTTTAGGTTATCTAATTCCCCTGCATTTTATCCCCAGATGAAAACTTGTGAGCCAGTGTGTTATTTGCACCAAAGATTTTCAGGCTTAACAGTTGGTGAATTTCCATCCATCCCTTTTAGTGTTTGGGAGCAGACATGTGGGAGGCTTATTGAATCCATTAATCAGACCTTGATTGTCCCATCATTTAGCGAACATATGAGGGGTTCCCCAAGGATGAAGGGAAAGCACCATCTAAAAGACGTGAGCATCCTTTAGAGCAGGGGCTCTGGACACAAGTGTGCGCAGCAGCACCTGGGAGCCTGAAGTGCAGCAAGTGCAGAGGTTTGGACTCAGCAGACCTGGGCTGGCCTAAACCTGCATTCCTACCAGCAGCTGTGCTGCACAGAAGCGTCACCTTAAGTCCCCTTAGGTTCAACTGCCCATTCAAATGCATGACCTTGGACAAGCTCTTTGTAACCTCCTGACTTTAGGGGACTGTGTTTCACAGTGTCTCCATTTCTAAACTGGGAATACCACCACCACCTTATGGGCGGAGGCGAAGCTTCACCCAGAGGTCTCTGTAAACTTGGCTGGAGGGAGGCGGGGGGGACATGGCCTCTCCCCACAGCCCCTCCCCCACCCCATCAAGTCTCCAGATGAGCATGTTATGAGAGGGTCTTCGATAGTCTGCAAATTATCATCACCTTCCCTTGCCCTATTCAAGCAGCAGTTTTAATAGTAATTTATGTTTTCTTAGGAGAAATGCGATCTTCTTTATTGTGGAATAACTGAACGTAATCGCTCCACTGAATGAGTGCTCCTCTTGGGCACTCGGGAAACAAGAGGCTGCTCCTGGCTGCTCTTGGGGAAACTGATGCCGCATCAGCTATCTGTCCCATCCCTGCCGCCCCGACCCCTGCAGCCACAGCCCAGTGCGGTCATTTCCATTTACTGCCTCCTCTGTCGCACACAGCATGCCCACGGGGCCCCAGGAGGGAAGGCATATGGTTCCTCTGCTCATAACTCCCCGAGCCTACTGTGTTCTTTGGTCGCCTACTGCCCAC
>NW_005879746.1:5987-6877 GCF_000147115.1 Myotis lucifugus | reverse complement strand
ATGCCTGGCAACTGCTAATCTACATCACTATACATTTATCATTTGAAGGAGGTTATATAAGTACAAAGATACATGTACAACTTTTGGGATTGGCTTTTTTCACTCAGCATACATCCTGAGATCCACCCAAGTTGTCTGTTTCAGGGTTGAGTAGTATTTTATGGTATACTAGAGGCCCATTGCACGAAGATTCGTGCAATAGGCTTTCCTTCCCCTGGCTGCTGGCACCAGTTTTCCTCTGGCACCTGGGACCCAGGCCTTTGGTCCGGCTGCAGCAGAGAAGCCAAGCCTCTTCAGTCTTCAGTTGTCTTCATTCTTCTCTCTGTGCCTGCATATGCAAATTAACCCGCCATCTTTGTTTGGTTAATTTGCATACTCATCCGGATTGGCTGGTGGGTGTGGTGGAGTGATGACCAATTTACATATTTCTCTTTTATTAGTTTAGATATGTAACACAGTTCTTTTATCCATTCACTCCTTGAAATTCATTGGTTTTTGTCTCCCCCTGGCCCCCAAGTTTTAGCTGTTACTGAAGTTACATGTTTTTCTACTTGTATTCTGACTGTATATCTATATCATTTGGTCTTCATCTATGTGGGATGAGTTACAAGAAGGATAAACAGCATATTGCCAGCTTTCCAAAGATCACTAGGATGTTTAGCTTTTAGATGAATAAAATATTATATCAATTTATTTTTGAATATGTAAGAATAATGCTAAGAATTACGGGAAAATAGGTGATAATCATTATTAAAAATGAGGAATCCTTTAGGTTCTAAAAAACATACAAAGTCTTTAAAAGAATGATCTATGGCTACAGTTTCTTTTTTTTTTTTTAATTTTTCGCTATAAGTATTACCAAGGGTATTACATAAGTGTCCTTTTTCCCC
>NW_005879746.1:0-5887 GCF_000147115.1 Myotis lucifugus | reverse complement strand
TCTTATGTCCATTAGTTATGGTTATATGGATGCATACAAGTCCTTCGGTTGATCTCTTACTCCCCTCCCTCCTGTCCCCCAACCCCCACTGCAGTTCGACAATCAGTTTGAGGCAGCTCTGCCACTGTATTTATTATTGTTCGAAAGTTTGTAATGGTCTTAATTATCCACGAAAGAGTGAGATCATGTGGTATTTTTCCTTCATTGACTGGCTTGTTTCACTTAGCATAATGCTCTCCAGTTCCATCCATGCTGTTGCAAATGGTAAGAGTTCCTTCTTTTTAACAGCAGCATAGTATTCCATCGTGTAGATGTACCACAGTTTTCTAATCCATTCATCTACTGATGGGCACTTAGGCTGTTTCCAGATCTTAGCTATGGTGAATTGTGCTGCTATGAACATCTGGGTACATATATCCTTTCTGATTGGTGTTTCTGGTTTCTTGGGATATATTCCTAGAAGTGGGATCACAGGGTCAAATGGGAGTTCCATTTTCAATTTTTTGAGGAACCTCCATACTGCCTTCCATAGTGGTTGCACCAGTCTGCATTCCCACCAGCAGTGCACAAGTGTTCCTTTTTCTCCACATCCTCTCCAGCACTTGTCGTTTGTTGATTTGTTGATGATGGCCATTCTGACAGGTGTGAGATGGTACCTCATTGTTGTTTTGATTTGCATCTCTCGGATGATTAGTGACTTTGAGCATGTTTTCATATGTCTCTTGGCTTTCTGAATGTCCTCTTTTGAAAGGTGTCTATTTAGATCCTTTGCCCATTTTTTGATTGGATTGTTTATCTTCTTTTTGTTAAGTTGTATGAGTTCCCTATAAATTTTGGAGATTAAGCCCTTATCAGATATGACGTTGGCAAATATGTTTTCCCACGAGGTGGGTTTTCTTGTTGTTTTGTTGATGGTTTCTTTTGCTGTGCAGAAGCTTTTTATTTTGATGTAGTCCCATTTGTTCATTTTCTCTTTAGTTTCAAGTGCCCTAGGAGCTGTATCAGTGAAGAAATTGTTTTGGCATATGTCTGAGATTTTGTTGCCTTTGTATTCTTCTAGAATTTTTATGGTTTCCTGTCGTACATTTAAGTCCTTTATCCATTTTGAGTTTATTCTTGTGTATGGTGTAAGTTGGTGGTCTAGTTTCATTTTCTTGCATATATCTGTCCAATTTTCCCAACACCATTTATTGAAGAGACTATCTTGGCTCTATTGTATGTTCATGCCTCCTTTGTCAAAAATTAATTGAGCATATTGGTTCGGGCTAATTTCTGGACTCTCTATTCTATTCCACTGATCTATATGTCTGTTCTTGTGCCAGTACCAGGCAGTTTTGAGAACAGTGGCTTTGTAATACAGCTTGATATCTGGCATTGAGATCCCGCCTACTTTGTTCTTTCTCAGGATCGTTGCAGCTATTCGGGGTCTTTTTTTATTCCAGATGAATTTTTGGAGAGTTCGTTCTAGATCTTTGAAGAAGGCCATTGGTATTTTAATGGGGAGTGCGTTGAATGTATAGATTGCTTTGGGTAGTATAGACATTTTAATGATGTTGATTCTACCAATCCAAGAACATGGTATGTTCTTCCATCTGTTTATGTCTTCCTCTATCTCTTTTTTCAACGTCCTGTAGTTTTCTGAGTATAGGTCTTTAACCTCTTTAGTTAAGTTTATTCCTAGGTATCTTAATTTTTTTGGTGCGATGGTAAATGGGATTGTTTTTCTAATCTCTCTTTCTGAAAGTTCACTATTGGAGTATAGAAATGTATGGCTACAGTTTCTTATCCTTTTTCCAGGTGGAGCCTGAGAGTAGATCTGAAATCACTTGGTACTCAGACTTTCTCTAATACTTGGCCTTCCTCCATCAAAGTTCCTCTCTCAGCACACTGGACAGAAAAATGCAAGCACAGTGCAAAAATAGGTGTGAACATTGCATTAATTTAGGTGCTTGTATGTTCTAGTAGTTATTCTGCTTTTTAGGGATATTTAGGTTGGGTGATAACCATTGTTAACGTAAAAAACATTCAAACCTGTAAAGAATTTTTGTGAGTTTATTTGAGCCAAACTGTGGACAATTGCTGGGAAGCAGAATCTCAATGTATTGGGATAATGCTCCAGAGAATGGCAGTTTTTTACCTTGTTATACATTACAATCAAAGGAGGAAACTTAAGTGGGTTACATGAAATCCATTGGTGGTAGATTAGGGAGGCTGGAGAAAGCAAAGGGGGGAAACATCTGGGATTGGATAAAAAGTAAACTGATGGATACATATGTCTTTTACTTAGGTGGGTACAGGATAGTTAACAGTCAACAATTAACATGATAACAATAACAATGAAGGATTTGTGGTCTCCTTCCTGGCACCCACAGCATTTGGTTGTGGCCTGAGGGATCTGGAAAGGGAAAGTTACAAGTTGCCCAGACATTTGAAGGATATGTTATCTTAGATGCAAAAAGTTAAGGTAAAGGTTGACCTTTGTCAGGGAAGGTAAGGATCTAGGATGTGATGACCCACAATAATTGCTTTTAGTTAAAGTTTTAGTTTCAGATCATCCTTTGAGGTTACTTTAGGTCTTTGAGTTTGTAAGACCACCATGCAGGCCTTCCCTGAGCTTTTCAGGTTAGCATGTGGCCCCTTTTTCATCTACATCATCTCAAGCCTGTCTAACAGTTACCCAATGGAATTATTCATGATTATACCACGTGGTTTCCAGATCATTCATATTTCATTTAATTTCCTGAGTTGTTATCCTATTTGTGAATGTTGCTACACATCATTAACTATATTTGGGTTAATTTTATCTTCAACATTGGGGAAACAATACACAGAATTATATATTATATATAATAAGTATATTATTACTAGAAGCCTGGTGCACGAAATTCATGCACGGGTACGGTCCCTAGGCCCAGCCCAGCCTCCCACTGCCACCCACCCTTGGTTCCCCATTTGTGGGTGGTCAGTTTCTGATGGCCGGAGAAGGGACTGAGAGGTTGGCTGTTCCCACCCGCTCACCGTTCCTGCCCCTGCCACAGGTCACCCTCCATGTGGGGGGCCACTGGTGGGATGGGGGCCTTGACCTGGCGCCGCCCGCATACCCTGCCACCCAACCCCGGTTCCTCATTCTCCATCAAGTGATCGGAGCCTGCCAGCCAGGTAAAGGGACTGAAAGGTGGTCACTGCGCCTCATAGCGACTGGTCCAATGGTCGTTCTGATCATTCTCCTATTAGGGTCAATTTATATATTACCCTTTTAATATATAGGATATCTCTATTATAAAACCCTAAGTGACTGGCTGACTGATCGACTGTCTGACCGGCAGCTATGACAAGCAGTGACCATCAGGGGGCAGATGCTCAATGCAGGAGCTGCCGAGCTTCGGTGACTTGGCAGCTGCAGTTCTCAGGTGACTCACCAGGAACCAGAGAGGAGGGAGCCCGATTCTGGGATGTGTCACCTGAGAACCACCCTCTCGCAATCCCAGACCCCGAGGTGGATGTCAGAGAGCTGGTTTCGGCCCAATCCCTGCAGGCCAGGCCAAGGAATTTGTGCACTGGGCTTCTAGTATTATCCTATATAATAAAAGGCTAATATGCAAATCGACCGAACAGCAGAATGACTGGCCACTATGACACGTACTGACCACCAGGGGGCAGACGCTCAACACAGGAGCTGCCCCCTGGTGGTCAGTGCGCTTCCACAGGGGGAGCACTGCTCATCCAGAAGCCAGGCTCACAGCAGTTTGATATTCCCTGAGGGGTCCTGGACTGCAAGAGGGTGCAGCCCAGGCTGAGGGACCACCTCCCCCCCCCACCCCCCCAGTGCATGAATGTTGTGCACCGGGCCTGTAGTATAATATAATATGCTCTCAAACTTAATTCATTCCAGAAGGCTGTTCGAGATGCGATTTGTTCGAAAATGGAATAATTTTTGCCCATTAGAAATAATGTAAATTGAATTAATCTGTTCTAGTTCCCCAAATGATTCCATTTCAACTCTTCTTATATACAGTACATATCTAATATACTGTTTAATGTATAAATAAACACTTCTTTTCTTAAATTTATAGCATCATCCCATACTAGCCTTAAAGGAATTTTTCATATATCACTGCCTAGAAAATACTATCACCAGCTAATTGCTTTTTGTTTATCCAATCAACAACAGTTTTTCTACCTATTCAGTTGCCTGTGATTGCTGTTTTATGAGCACAGTCACACCCTTAGCAACATTAGCACTCTTATGGCCTTTTTATGTTTTAAAATTGGGCTAATCCTTGATTTTGCAAGCAACAAAAGCATTCTCTCCTTTGCTTGTTGACAGAGAGATGCTTTGGTTGTCAGGTTGAAAAAGGAAATTTTGGTCAACAACCAAGACATTTTTTTTCCTATGAACAACTTGGAGAACTGAATTGTTCAAGATGGGAGACATTCGAGAAAAGAGGTTTGACTGTATATTAGAGTAACAGCAGCTCTAAGTCCTGAATTGTTGCATGAACTCAATTTCAATAGTTCCATTCTATTTTTATGGCACATGGCTCAGTTTTTGGTTCAGAAAAAGCTTGTTATTGTAGTTAATACTTATTTACAGAAGTTTTCTCTAAAGATTCAGTTTCTCTTCATATTTTGTACATACACCTTAGTGCTTCTGTTGTGTGCTTGTTTGTTTGTTCATCCTGCCTCTCCCATAATAAGTCATCTCCACTATTTCTTCATAATCAGGACTCTTTTTCTTCATAGTCACGACTCTATGATTTTCAACTGGTGTGCTGCAAGAATTTTTAAAACATGCGATACCTGACTATGCAGTCAGGGGCACTGACTTCTTTCCCCTTAGATTGTCACATAAAGAATGGCAACAACCAACACAACAATAGCCGTCCAGTGTGAATGACTCAGGAATATACCTATTTTTTGTCATATCAGCCAAAAATATATATTTTTTGGTGTGCTGAATAATTGTAATAATTAGTTTATGTGTGCCATGAGATGGAAAAAGTTGAAAATTGCTGCTCAACACAATAAGGGCTTGAGCTATTGAATTTGACCCATCAGAGGGGATAGGTTTAACATGGACTTGAAAAGTTAGCCCAGGCTTATTTTCCCTGAGTTTTTCTTAACAGTTGCTGCATCTGCTAATAGTATCTATTCTTTAAAAAGATGATTTTATTGATTTTTAGAGAGAGAGGAAGGGAGAGGAAGAGAGAGATAGAAACATCGATGAGAGTGAAACATCATGGATCACTGCCTCTTGCACGCCCCCTGTTGGGAATCCAGCCTGCAAACCTGGCATGTGTCCTGACTGGAAATCAAACCAGTGACCTCTTGGTGTATGGGCTGATGCTCAACCACTGAGCTCCACCAGCTGGGAGGTATCTATTCGTTAATAGCAACTTTTTAAAAGAATAAAATTGTTTTGGGTTTTCTGACCCTCTGGAAAACCAGGGGTCAGGTTGGAAAGTAGGTTGGTCTGATCAAGCCAGCCCTGATCTGGAGGTGAGAAGGTCTGGGATTCAGTCCTGGATTTGTGTCTAACCCCCTGCATGTTCACAGGGTGATTTCTGCTTTCTCCTTAGCAAAATCTGGTGGATGCAAAAGCCTATGTAGCTGAAAAAAGATCACATAAAAAATTCTAGACTGTATGTGGAATCACATTGTGCATTGCAGACATACCAATAAGCTATGTTAGCTTTATAGCACAAAGTTGTAAGTATGGTGACACTGTTCAACAACATATTTTCAACCTCTCCAAAATTATAGCTTTTAATATGAAAATAGGTAGTACCAATAGCACTTGGGTACTTCAAAGAGAGTTTGAGAGAAGGAACAGATTTATTGAATGATATGTCCAGCTATGAATGTCCTGGCTCAGGCTGAGCTGACT
>NW_005879745.1:3031-6878 GCF_000147115.1 Myotis lucifugus | reverse complement strand
TTCTGTAACTATGTATGGTGACAGATGTTACATAGACTTGTGGTGATCATTTCATGATATTTACAAATATTGAGTCATTTTGTTGTATACCTGAAACTAATATAATGTTACTAGAGGCCTGGTGCACGAAATTCATGCACAGGTGGGGGGTGTCCCTCAGCCCAGCCTGCACCCTCTCCAATCTGGGACCCTTTGAGGGATGTCCGACTGCCCATTTAGGAATCGGGCCTAAACGGGCAGTTGGACATCCCTCACACAATCCAGGACTGCTGGATCCCAACTGCTCGCCTGCCTGCCTGCCTGATTGCCCCTAACTGCTTCAGCCTGCCAGCCTGGCCCCCCAAAACTGCCCCCCCTTGCCAGCCTGGTCACCCCTAACTGCCCTCCCCTGCTGGCCTGATTGCTCACAGCTGCCCTCCCCTGCAGGCCGTCTTGTGGTGGCCATCTTGTGTCCACATGGGGGCGGCCATCTTGTGTGTTGGAGTGATGGTCAATTTGCATATCACCTCTTTATTAGATAGGATATGTCAATTATACCTTAATAATTTTAAAAATATTTATTTAAAAAGAGGGATTAGAAGATAACAGTTAATGACTAGAAGCTAAGGAAAAGAACTGCTATTTTAGAAAAATAAATCCTTTGAAGAAAATATTAGTTTGTGGGTTGTTGTTTTTTTTATAAAGGTGGTTTTTATGCTTGATGACCCTCTAGCACAGTGGTTCTCAACCTTCCTAATGCTGCGACCCTTTAATACAGTTCCTCATGTTGTGGTGACCCCCAATTTCATTGTTACAAATTGAACATAATTAAAGCATAGTGATTAATCACAAAAACAAGATGTAATTATATATGTGTTTTCCGATGGTCTTAGGCAACCCCTGTGAAAGGGTCGTTGGATCCCCAAAGGGTCGCGAACCACAGGTTGAGAACCGCTGCTCTAGCAACTATCAGTACATTTTTTCATGATCCTAACCCATATCTTTATAATGGCATTAAAATCCATTTATAAGATCATGGAAGAAACTTTAGAAGTTAGCTCATCCTATCTCCTCATAAGATAAACTGAACCACAGAGAATGTGTTATGCTATCTGTAATTTACTTATATTAAATATTATAATATATAACATTATATATGTTAACCATATATATTAAAATATTTCAGGCTATATTATATATCTGTGTTAATTAATATATATCTGTGTTAATTAATTTTAGTGTAAACCTTGGAGGCTATTAGTTAATGTTTTAGGTACTCTAATAAGAATTATACACTCCTGGCATCCAAAGCCAGGGATTGTGGGTTCGTGTCCCATCTGGGGTGCCAAAAAAAAAAAAAGAATTATACACTCTAGGGGTAGTTTGTTAGTATCTGAGAAATTGTAATCAATAGTTCATATTCCAGTAGCAGCTACAAGAACTTCAGCTATCTTTATCTCCAATCAATACTACAAGACTGTTAAATATGGCTAGATGTTAGATATGATTTTTCATGCATGAAATGAGTGGTGTCAAGATATGTGATTTGGCTAGAAGTATTGTACAGGCATCTCCACTCCTGACCAAGAGATGAGAATCTAGTGAGTGATGTTATGGGTTTAGGATTTAATCAGTGTTTTTCTCCCCATTTAGTGGAAGATCCTGTTACCTGATTCCAACTAGCAGGTGAATTACTAGTACAAATATTCTGACTAGAATCCTGTTACTAGAATATTATCTTATTTACCTAAAGTAAACCTTTCATGCAAAGTTTTTGGCAAAGTTTCTAAAAAGATCAAGAGCTGGGACTTTATTGAGCTTGCAAGTTGTATGACTGGTTTTGCCTGCTTGTTCATAAATATTTGACCATGTGACATTTAAGTGTGGGACTTGCTTTCATTGTAGCACACTACTTGGTAGTAAGGTTTAGGGAAGGAATATATGACCCATCTCTCACTGTTGGAGGTTGCTGATATCTGCCCCTCACCCCTGCAATAACAACCAAATAAAAACCCACTCAATAATTAGCAAGTATATGTTTATTAATATAATTAATAAATAAGCAAGTTGGCGTGGGTCAGTTTGCAACAGAAGATAATTTCCTAAGGTCACATAACAATTGACTCTTGCCACCATAAAATGCAAAACAAATCATTTGCACCCACATTAATAAAAAGAGAAGCCAACCCATGTTGAGTCAAAGTAGACAATGCAATATTTTAGGAAGTTAGCTTACTGGAGTCTGGAGAATGGGTTGGGAAGAGAAACATTGGAGACAGGAACACCAGTGAGGAGATTGTTGCTATAGCCCAGGCGAGGCAAGAGTCAGAGGTGCAACATGGTGCCATAGAAGAAGTCTGGGCACCGACATCAGAGAGATCCATTTATCAGTCATATAACTGTGGGGAAGATTACATATCCCCCAATCGAAATAATGATTAAATGAGATGGCAACTCATTGTGTGGCATGCAGTAGGCACTAAATAAGTGCTAATTCCTTTCATCACCCTCAAACCATAAGATGGAATAACGGAGTGAATGCAGAAAGACTAGTCTAAGCCTAAGCAAGGGCTTAAGCTCTTCCTGTCACCAAACATTAGAAGCAACATTTAGACTACAAATTGCTATAATTTTATTGCTCTTGTTGCCTGGCAAGATCATTTCAAATCAACAAACTTTTGCTAAGTAGAGCACTTAGTTCTATACAAAAAACAGAGAAGATAAAAAAAATAAATAAAGATGTCAAGGAGCTCCCAGTCTTAATATTCTTTTTCTTCCTTAACACTTTAATTTCAAGGGGGCTGTCCCCTTGCCCTTAACGCAATGCACATGGGGAACCTGGTACTAAACCATTCATAGACGACCTCCTTCTGGGTTGGGATTTCATACGTAGCAGAGCAGCTCCCTCGCTGCGATCTATTGAAGGTCAGCCCTTGACACAAGGGTTTGTAAGAATTTTTTTAAAAAAGAAAAACAAAAAAGAGAGAATAAAAAAATACTTTAGTTTTTCCCCTCTGAGCTACCTCTAGCTTTCCCAACACATGACATCAGATTCAACTATTATTTTTTAGAAGGAACTGATATTCCAGGCAGTAGATTAGGCCTTTCTTATATATTATTTAATATATAACACAACAAACCTACAAGGTCAATACTATTATTATCCCCATTTTTATAGATGGGAACTAAGACCCAGAGAAGGAAAAAGGGTTTATTATTCAGGATCACACAGCTAAATAATAGTTGAACTAGGTTGAAATCTAGTCTCTGTAACTCCACACCCAGTGCTCTTTCCACTGTTCCAGGGTGTTTTTTGTTTTTTGTGGGTTTTGTTTGTTTGTATTTAAAGATGTGTGACCTTGTTATCTTATTAAAAGATATCAGCTCTGTTAGAAATGCCAAGTTTTTAGGAGGCTGTTAGATGTGAGTTCCCAACATAAGGGTATGTATTTGATAACTAAGGCCAGATTCTCCCGGTTTGAAGATTGGAAGATCTTCCCTAGGAAAACAGAACATGCCAAGAGAAAAGCCTATAGACTCAAAACCACAATGAGATACCACCTCACACCTGCTAGAATGGCTATTATAAAAAGGACAAGAGATAATATGTGTTGGCAAGGATGTAGAGAAAAGGGAACCCTTGGGCACTGTTGGTGGGATTGTAAATTGATATAGCCACTATGGAAAACAGTATGGAGGTTCCTCAAAAATTCAAAATATGATCCAGAGATTCTACTTCTGGTTATTTATCTGAAGAAAATGAAAATACTAATTCAAAAATATATGTATATACAGAATGGAATACTATTCATCATAAAAAGACTGAAATTTTGCCATTTGCAACAACATGGATGTTGAGGGTATTATG
>NW_005879745.1:0-2931 GCF_000147115.1 Myotis lucifugus | reverse complement strand
TAATACATTGAGAGTATTATGCTAAGTGAAATAAGTCAGACAGAGAAAGACAAATACTGTGGGGTTGGGATATATTATTTTTCCCAAATGGATAGCCAATAGTACCAACAACATTTGTTATAGCCATTATTCTCCTCTGTAATTTAAAATGCCATATTTTTAATGAACTAAATTCATATATATATATATGGAGAGAGAGAGAGAGAGAGAGAGAGAGAGAGAGAGAGAGAGAGAGAATCTGGTCTTGGACCTCTATTTTGTTTATGTTTTTTTAAATGCTCATGTATTTTGGTCAGTAATATTTTATTTGAATGAATTGTAGCTTCATAGCACATTTTGATATCTGCTAGAGTAAGTCCTTCCTCCTACTTGATCAGTATTCTTGGCTATTCTTACATTATTGGGTCAACCTGCCAAATTTCATTTAAAAAATAATTATTTGGATTAGAAATGACATCTTTAAAATAAATGGTCTCCCATATGTCTTTATTTTCTTTTATATCTTAGAGTAAAACTTCATATAGGACTTTCATGTTTCTTGTTAAGTTTATTTCTTGCTTCTTCATAGATTTTGTAGCAATTGTGAATTGATTCTTTTCCATGACATAGTCTAAGTAAGTTATCACTGGTCTGTATGGAAACTATTGATTTCTATATGGTAACTTTGTATATAACCAATTTATTAACTGTCTTATTCATTCTTATAATTTTTCAGTTGGTTCACTTAGATTTTCTAGGAAATATCTTTCATCTTCAGGTAATGCTTGTATTGTGTCTTTTTCCCTATATTTATAATCACTTCTTTTTCTTGTCTCTCAGCAATAAATACTCCAATATGACATTGACCAGTAGAAGTAATAATTGGCATGCTTTTCTTGTTTTTTATTTTAGTGGGGTTTGCAGTTTGCCATTTTTATTGTAGCAAGTAATTTGATGGAGTGACTCTCAATTACCAGAAGCATGAATGTATTATCTAAACAAACTGTTTACTTAGAGTTGCTTCGGTCAACAGGCATCAAGACATCTGAAAAAGATCTTCTGCTGCTGACCTCCCTTGGTCCCATAAATATGTCCTGACCAGGGGACCAAGATGTTAACAGTTTATATAAGGTGAGTTTCATGGAAACTAAGTAGCCACCCAAACACTTTCTCAGTAACTCTCTATATTCCTTCCTTGCATGGATAGCACAGCTTGTACATATTAGAGTAGCATGTTCCATGTAACAGGATACATCTGTATTTTAACATAAAACATTTAATTTAATAGAACACATCTATATATAACATTTATGTACTCATTTAGCTCTGGATAATTGCCTTTATGGGAGTCATAGTATAGGCATCCCTGATAGGTAATCTCTACTATGTGCAGTGTGTGCTGTTTTTTTTTTTTTTCTGGTGGATGCTTTTTATCACTTTATGGTGATGATGATGATGATGCTAGCAAAAGTTATATGTTAGCAAAAGTTATATGTTTACTTTGTGCTAGTTCCTGTTAAAAGTACTTTATATATAACTCATTTAGAAAATTTCCTTCTTTTCGCAGTTTACTAATAGTTGTGTTTGTGTGTGTGCGCGTGTGTTAACAAGAGTGTGGGATTTTACTGAATGCTTTTCCAGAACCTATTAGGATAATTGCATGATTTTTCTCCTTTATTCTGGTACTGTAGGGAACGATATGAATAGATCTCCTACTCTTGAATCAGAGCCTCATGGAGTCCTCTAATCCATCAGTGTCATTACTTTTCACTAATTATCTCATGCTCCTCACGTTCTCATTTTTTCTTTCCCAGTCTAGAGTCCACTGTACATCAAAATCACCATATTGTAAATATTCTTAACTAGTGCCTGGGTGCACAGATTCGTGCAAATTGAAAAGAAAGTAATTAGAAGGTGGCCAGCAAGGCGGGACTGGGTAAGACGGGCCGGACACACCCTGGAGCCAACCTCCCGCAGTCCCTCCCCAGCCAGCTGCACCTGGGGCAGTGCCTTGGCTCGAAGGGCATCTGTGGAGGGAGTGAGGTCCCTCTGGCAGGTGGTGTCCCTAGGCCTGGCCTGTGGGGATTGGGCAGAAACTAGCTCTCCGACATCCCCTGAGGGGTCCCAGATTGTGAGAGGGCAGTTCTTGGGTGATGCACCCTGGAATCGGGTTCCCTTCTCTCTGGTTTCGAGGTACATCACCAGAGAACCGCCCACTGCCAAGTCACCACAGCTCAGCAGCTCCTGTGTTGAGCGTCTGCCCCCTGGTGGTCAATATGCATCATTCCTACCAGCCAGTCGGCTGGTAACTTAGCCTTTTATATATATAGACTAGGGGCCCGGTGCACGAAATTTGTGCACTGGGGGGGGAGGTCGTTCCCTCAGCCCAGCCTGCCCCCTCTCACAGACTGGGAGCCCTCAGGGGATGTCCTACTACGGCTTAGGCCTGTGGGTAGCGGGCCTAAGCCGAAGTCTGGCCTCCCTCTGCGGGAGGCAACCAGGCTGATCAGGGGAAGGCGCCAGCCCCATCATCTCACTGCTGCAGCCACTGCCAGTCACCACAGCAACCAAGGTGTTTTCATCAACACAGACTCCAGTCCCTTCACCATGAAAAAATGACAACTTTCTTTAGGCATTTTCAAGATGTGTCTTTCATAGGATATGACCTTTCTTTCTTTCTTTCTTTCTTTCTTTCTTTCTTTCTTTCTTTCTTTCTTTCTTTCTTTCTTTCTTTCTTATCCTCACCTGAGGATATGTTTCCATTGATTTTTAGAGAGTGTGGAAGAGAGAGGGAGAGACAGAGAGAAACATCAATGTGAGAGGGACACTTTGATTGGTTGCCTCCTGCATGAGCCCTGACCTGGGCCCCGGCCAGGGAGGAGCCTGCAACCTAGGTACATGCCCTTGATCATAATCGAACCCAAACCCTGGAGTCCGCAGGCCGAGGCTCTA
>NW_005879744.1:0-6779 GCF_000147115.1 Myotis lucifugus | reverse complement strand
CAAAAACCAGTATCTGTGCATAAATCATATTATGTAGAGACTAGGAAAATGAAAAGCTGTTTTAAACTAACACATTGAATAAGACTTATTAACTCTCTCACATCATATTAGCAGTATTTTTATGGTGTATATAAGAATCCTACATTATAAAAATTACCTATTCTGTGACCACGATTCAGAATAATTTAAATCCATTTTAAACTTTGATGGTTTTTTTTGAAACTGTATTCTATTTTATAGCCATACATGAATAATTTCCTACAATTGTATCATTAATCATATCTACAACCATATTCTACTTATCACTCTTAACTCAGTTTGCAAATTCATGTCTTTTCTGTATAGATCACAGTTCAGTACCTTCAGTTTGATAGACAAAAGTAACCTGAGAGAGAGATACTTAGATTGTAGAATATGTACTTCAAACACTGGGTGTAGAAAGTATATGGGTTTTTAATGGCATTTGTAAAGTATGTGCGACAAAGTAATATTTATGGCTTATGAATTCTGGGGAGTATACAACAAAATTACAACTAAAATGGACAGTTTTTGTGGTACTTAATAGTCCTTTAGAGTGCGTCTACCTTAATGTGCAAGTGAAATAGTACCTTGATGGTGCATCAGTCACTAGACCTTTCGAGCTTTCAGTAAGATACAGCACATGCCAGCCTCATTAAAATTTGCTTAGAGTAAATGCTAACTAATGAAGATTGGATAGAATGTAAATAGCTGAGTAAACAATGACATTTCCCAACTGTATATTTATTATATTTAAGGAACCAAGTGTACAGACAACAGATGATACTGTTGTGAGGAAGACTGTCACACCTTTGACATCTTGAAAAAACCCAAAATTTAACAAATTCTAAGTTCCCCTTTGCTGTGTCAATCTAATCAGAGTCCCAAAACTACTTAACTTCGTGGATGAACATAAAATAGGATCCCAAGGACCATGCAGTGTATACGCAGCTCTCCGAAGAGGCAATGACCATAATCCATATAAAGAAGTGGGACTGTGTGGCTATCAGTGATGCTTTCTCTGTGAAGGCTGCAGCTCCTTTATTTTGAATGTACCTGTGTTCTATCTCATGTCTCCCCCTAGGCCATTGCCAGATATTGTGAAAACAAAAACCTGTGCAGGGTGGCCATAAAAAAATCTGGCAGCTGTGCTAACCTTACTGATGTGCAGCGTGCCCATGCCATCTTATCTTAAGGAGGAATGAGGGCTGTGACATGATGAGCGCCTCATCTGCAAGGACTGGAGAAGGATCACTGCTCCTGCTCCAATCCCAGATAAGTTCTTTCCTTTTAAGGGAGACGGGGGTGGCGGGGGGGGGGGGTATTGACATAATGAGTATCTCACCTACCAAAACAAGTACTGTTGAAATATAATATTCCCTATTCTGGCAAGTTTAGTATTTCCTCTTAAAAATAAATTAAAAGGTTTTAACCTGATGAGGATCTTTTTTAGCCTATGCTTAATTTAGGATCCTTAGTATTTTTCATATCCCTTTGATTATTTTTATTACTAGAGGATATTACATTTGTTTAATTTTGTTTTCAGTTTTGGATAAAAAGGAAATGTCTCTCTTAAACTTTTAACAATTTCTAGTTAACCTGCCACTTGACATTTTCTTTTCAGCTTTGGTCCTCTCACTTAATAAGTTTAAAGTACCTATTTCTGTATACTAGTATAGTTTCAAATGCTTTAATGTTTACTTTAATAATGTGGAAAATGGATTATTTTACAGTAGAAAATTCCTTAAATATTGTTTATTGCTTCCTAGTGCAAAATGGCTACTTTTTTAATATATATATATTATGTGCTGTTTCCTTTCCTCCTGAACCTTTTAGACATTGTTACCATATATGAATTACTTTAAAATAATTTTAATTATGAGTTTTCACTTCAGTTTTTCTGACCTTGAAGATTTCTCTTTCTTTTTAATTGATGTCAGAGGGAAAGGAAGGGAGAAGGAAAGAGAAAGGGACAGAAACATGGATATGTGAGAAATATCTACCAGTTGCCTCCCATCCAGTGTCTGGGACTGGGGATCAAACCTGGCACCTGGGTATGTGCCCTGACTGGTCACTGAATCCTGGACCCTTTGGTGCCTGGGAAGACACTCCAATCCACTGAGCCATCTAGCCAGGGTGAAGATTTCTCTTTCAAAGAAATTAAATAACAACTATTCTCAATATAAAAATCATATATTCTGTGCTCTTTAGCCTTTGAAAATTATTGTGTAACTGGCCTTAAAACTGCCACAATGAACTAGTGAAGTGTAGATTTCTGGTGGTACAGACGCTGGATACAACGGGTGGCGGTTCTGTATTACTTTCCAGGACCGCCTTGCTAGCAGGTATTTCCAAGGGCTTATATTATATAATACATACCATTAGCTATCATGTCTAGAAATTGGTTTTAAAGAAATTAGACAACCAATATCTAGAAAGTAAAATTTCATTGTTTGTGATCTACATCTTGCTTTCCCTATTGGACTGTCTGTGTTGCACTACTGCCTTTTTGAGTTAAAATGTGTCTGTGATGTCAGCATTTTCTCTCCTAACTCTGCAGTTACAATGGCAAATTATAAAAGCACATTAGCAAGGAAGAATTTTAAAAATTGGAACACTTCCATAATGTTTCTTCTTGAGTCTTTTCAAGCATAACGTTTCAAAAAATTTAACATGTTTAGAGTTGATAATACAGTTGAAGAAAGTGAGTAGAAAATATTCACTAGGCTAGGATGTCAGTCAAAAGGGTCATTAAGATTGAGTTTAAATATTTTCCAGGTTTTACTGGGTTGCATATAGGCATATTTAATATTTCATTAAAGTTATCAGAATGTTGGCAGGAATAGTTGAAGTATTTAAAATTTTTTGTAAAGATTAGGTGCTTAAAGCCAGTCTCTATATTAAAAAGTACGGAAATAGTAAGATCTTTTATTGTAAAATTTTTTATTAGTATCTTAGTATATACTGCATACTTACTGTGGACAGTGCTGTAAGATCCACAGTGATAGATTAAAAGGCTTCATAATACATTAAGTTTGCTACTTCAGTAACTAATTCAGGTGGGGATACTACACTGAATTCCCCTTTGAAAAATATAGTTTCGTACTTTTTCAATTTACTTTGCCTCATTTTTAAAGTGGACATGAATAAAATGAGATTTTAAATTTTTTATATCGTGGTAGACATTTGAAAAGTTTTGTTAACTGAAAATATGAGAATTTATCTTACATGTCAACATGTGATCATGATTTAAAAGCCGGGCCGCGTGAAGGAGGCATCCCGGGACCAAGTAGCTGCCTTGCCTGCAGCCGTGATCGTGATCCTGATCGTGATAGTAATCGGAAATTAAGGCCACAGGCAAGGCAGCACTCTGGGTCCCAGGAGCCGCCTCACCTGCGTCCAGTGATTGAGATCGGAAAGACAGACCACAGGCAAGGTGGCACCCCAGTTTTCAGGAGCCGCCTTGCCTGTGGCCCATGATCGTGATTTGAAAGCCCGAACACAGACAAGGAGGCATCCCGGGACGCACGAGCTGCCCTGCCTGCAGCCGTGATCGTGATTTAAAAGCAGGACCACAGGCAAGGCGACACCCCAGGACACAAGGGGACCCGTGATCCTGATCATGATCAGAGGGCCGACCTCATGCACGGTGCACACCGGCACCCAGGAGCCGCCTTGCCTCTGGACCTTGATCATGATCGTAATTTGAAAGCCGGGTCGCAGTCAAGGCCGCACCTCGGGTCCCAGGAGCCGCCTAGAGCCTATGGCCCAAGATTGTGAATTAGAAGCCGGGATTCAAGGCAAGGGAGCACACCAGGAAACAAGAGCCACTGTGCCTGCGGCCCGTGATGAGATCAGAAAGCAGGACCACAGGCAAGGTGGCACCCCGGGAAACAGAAGGTGCCTTGCCTGCAGCCGTGATCACGATTGTGATCTTGATAGTACTCAGAAATTAAGGCCGCAGGCAAGGCAGCAGTCTGGGTTCCAGGAGCCGCCTTACCTGCGTCCAGTGATTGAGATCGGAAAGACAGACCACAGGCAAGGTGGCACCACGGTTTCCAGGAGCCGCCTTGCCTGTGGTCCTTGATCGTGATTTGAAAGCTGGAACACAGGCAAGGCAGCACCCCAGGACACAAGGGAACCCGTGATCCTGATCATGATCAGAGGGCCGACTTCAGGCACGGCACACACCTGGACCCAAGAGCCGCCTTGCCTCTGGACCTTGATCATGATCGTGATTTGAAAGCCTGGACTCAGGCATGGTGGCACCCTGGTCCCAGGAGCCGCCTTGCCTGTGGCCCATGATTGTGATTTAAAGCTGGGCTTCAGGCAAGGGGGCACCCCAGGACCCAGGAGCCGCTGTGCCTGCAGCCCCTGATTGAGATCTGAAAGCAGGAACACAGGCAAGGCGGCACCCCAGGAATCATCAGCAATCTTTCCTGTGGCCCAGGATCGTGATCATGATCAGAAAGCTGAGCCCAAGGCCAGGCAGCACACGGGGTCTCAGGAGCCGTCTTGACTGTGGCCCATGATATTGATTTGAAAGCAGGGCCACAGTTAAGGCGGCACCTCGGGTCCCAGGAGCAGCCTTACCTGTGGCCCAAGATTGTGATTTAGAACCCGGGCTTCAGGCAAGGCGGCACCCCAGGACCCAGGAGCCACTGTGCATGCGGCCCATGATTGAGATCGGAAAGCAGGACCACAGGCAAGGTGGCACACCTGGACACAGGAGCCAGCTTGCTTGAGGCCCTTGATGATGACTGTAATCAGAAAGCCAGGACGCAGGCACCCCGGATCCCAGGAGCCACCTTGCCTGTGGCCCACGATCTTGATTTGAAAGTCGGACCACAAACAAGGCGGCACCCCGGGACCCAGGAGCTGCCTTGCATGCAGCCGTGATCCTGATCATGATTTGAAAGCCAGGCCGCAGTAAAGGCAGCACCTCGGATCCCAGGAGCCGCCCTGCCTATGGCCCAGATTGTGATTTAGAAGCCAGGCTTCAGGCAAGGCAGCATCCCAGGACGGAG
Source organism: Myotis lucifugus (assembly GCF_000147115.1). Lineage (NCBI taxonomy): Eukaryota > Metazoa > Chordata > Mammalia > Chiroptera > Vespertilionidae > Myotis > Myotis lucifugus. Next base: position 1,734 of record NW_005879744.1, on the reverse strand, counting down.
GAGCCGCTTGCCTGCGGCCCCTGATTGAGATCTGAAAGCAGGATCGCAGGCAAGATGGCACCCCAGGACCCAGGAGCGGCCTTACCACCAGCTGTGATCGTGACTGTGACCATGATCATGATTGTGTTCTGAAAGCAGGACCACAGGCAAGGCGGCACCCCAGGAATCATCAGCCATCTTGCCTGTGTCTCAGGATCATGATCAAGATCAGAAAGCTGAGCCCTAGGCCAGGCAGCAGCCCAGGTCCCAGAAGCCGCCTTGCCTGTGGCCCATGATCGTGATTGGAAAGCCGGACCACAGACAACGCGGCACCCCTGGACCCAGGAGCTGCCTTGCCTGCAGCCGTGATCGTGATCCTGATTGAGATCTGAAAGCAGGACCACAGGCAAGGCGGCACCCCAGGAACAATCAGCCATCTTGCCCGTGGCCCAAGATCATGATCATGATCATAAAGCTGAGGCCAAGGCCAGGCAGCACGCTGTGTCCCAGGAGGCGCCTTGCCTGTGGCCCATGATCGTGATTTGAAAGTCGGACCACAGGCAAGGCGGCACACCGGGACCCAAGTGGACCCGTGATCATGATCATGTAGAGAGGGCTGTCCTCAGGCACCGCGGCACGATGGGACCCAGGAGCGGCCTTGCCTGTGGCCCATGGTTGTGATTTAGAAGCCGCGCTTCAGGCATGGTGGCATCCAAGGACCCAGGATCCGCTGTATCTGCAGCCCGTGATTAATGTCTGAAAGCAGGACCATAGGGAAGGCGGCACCCCAGGAACAATCAGACATCTTGCCCCTGACCCAGGACCATGATCATGATCAGAAAGCTGAGCCCAAGGCCAGGCAGCACGCTGGGTCCCAGGAGCCGCCTTGCCTGTGGCCCATGATCATTATTTGAAAGCCGGATCACAGGCAAGGAAGCACCCCTGGACCCAGGAGCTGACTTGCCTGCAGCCGTGATCGTGATCCTGATCGAGATTTTAAAGTAGGACCACAGGCAAGGCGACACCCCGGGAACCCAAGTGGACGTGTGATCATGATCACGTTAACAGGGCTATCCTCAGGCATGGCGGCACAACGGGACCCAGGAGCGGCCCTTGCCTGTGGCCCATGATCGTGATTTGAAAGCCAGAAGACAGACAAGGCCGGCACCCCGGGACCCAGGAGCTGCCCTGCCTGTGCCTTGATCACGATTTAAAAGCAGGACCACAGGCAATGTGGCACCCCAGGACACAAGTGGACCCGTGATCATGATCACTTTCAGAGGGCTGTCCTCAGGCATGGTTGCACAACGGGACCCAGGAGCGGCCTTGCCTGTGGGCCATGATTGTGATTTAGAAGCTGCGCTTCAGGCATGGTGGCATCCAAGGACCCAGGATCCGCTGTTCCTGCGGACCTTGATTGAGATCTGAAAGCAGGACCACAGGTAAGGCGGCACCCCAGGAACAATCAGCCATCTTCCACGTGGCCCATGATGATGATCATGATCAGAAAGCTGAGGCCAAGGCAAGGCAGCACGCTGGGTCCCAGGAGCCACCTTGTCTGTGGCCCATGATCATGATTTGAAAACCGGACCACAGGCAAGGCGGCACCTCTGGACCCAGGAGCTGCCATGCCTGCAGCCGTGATCGTGATCCTGGTCGTGATAGTACTCGGGAATTAAGGCCGCAGGCAAGGCAGCAGTCTGGGTTCCAGAAGCCACCTATAGCTGTGTCCAGTGATTGAGATCAGAAAGACAG
>NW_005879743.1:0-6781 GCF_000147115.1 Myotis lucifugus | reverse complement strand
CCTGAAGAAATGGTAACAATCCAGTTATGCCTGCAAGTGGAAGAAATCAGCCTGTGGGACGTCAGAAGGAGCTTTGGGGTCAGACAGATTCAGGCTTAAATCCCATCTTGGCTGTTTCCTAGCTTGGACAATCTATTGAATCTCAATTGCCTCGTCTGAACAATTGACATAATCAAACCAACCCCAAATGGAGCTGAGAAAATGAATAAGGTACATGGCATTGGGATGGAAAATAGTAGGCACTCAATAAATACTATCCTCTTCCCCTTTCTTTATACCCTGAGGTCCGTGCATCCCGAATTCTAGAAGAGAATGTACTCTTTTAATCAGGAAAAGTACAACACTCAAAGGAAGTTGGCCCTAGAAGTATTAGATGCACTGAAAATGAAAGTCTGGTTGTATGATTAGGAATAACGCTAAGAGGAAACATGCTATGGATTCAAGGTAGCTGCATAGTGTACCCTTCAATAAGGTCAGTTTTTCATAAAGCAGGTGAATGAAAAAGGGGAGAATGACATAATCACTGATTTGGAAGAGAAAGGAAAAGAGGAGGAGAAAATGATAGCTTACAAAGAATGTCACAAAGTCCACAGGCCAGAAGTTAACTTTGGTATAAAGTACAAAGACAAAAAAAAGCATTTATTATGCTGTATTTGAAAAAGAGATAAAAAATAAAAGGGGTGGTGTCTTTGAGAAAGACGGTATGATATTATCATGTGATATAAATAAAACTACTTTCACTTTGCAATCATCTGTACCCATGAGGGTGCTCATCAAATGGAAAACTGGAAACTAAACACAATTAAGACTTGACCAAAGAGTACGAAGGTGGAATTGATAGGGAAATTGTCTTGGCTCAGACAGTTTGCTTCCGGGGCGAAGAGTTTGCAAAAACAATTGGAGAACCACTGTCCGTGACTTTTTTAAAAATTGCCAAATAACCAGAGAGGCCCTGAAACTACAAGTAGGCAAAAATTTTAATTTTTGTGTAATAAACACCTCGGAATAAATCTTGATGCTGGTACCCAACTAAATTTTCTAATGGATAACAAAGCAGATGGTCTGTAAGCACTTTGAGAGGAAAATGATTATAACGAGGAGCCAAAATGGGTTCACTGAGAAGACATCAGGCCCAACAAGTCTCAGTTATTTTCTAACAAAGTTACTAAACTGGTAAATTAGGAAATAGAGGAGGTCTCGGAATGAAAATGAAATGGATTCTCTCGTGGTTAGCTGGAGAAAAGGTCTTGAAGGAGATGCTGTCTTCCCGTGTTTCAGACGCCATCCTAAAGGGTTAAATCACTGAGCGTCACCGCATCCTTCAGCCCTCAGCTGAGATGGCTCGAGGAAGTTCTCTCTGATCAAGTTCAGTGTTTACATCCCTCCTATAGATTATTGTATTTCCATTCTCGTAGTCCTTGCCAGAGTGCATTATGATTGCTTGCCTAAGTGCCTAGCTCTCCAGTGAATTCAGAAGATAAGATCCATAAGGGCAAGGACCCAGTCTGTCCATTGCATTGCCTATCCCCAGGGTCTGCTACTGTATCTGATGCATAGAGGCTGTTCCATAAATAGTTGCCAGTGGAATGAATAAGTAAATAAATGAATAAAAAATATTGTATGTCACAGAGATATAGTTTTCATCTCAATATAAAAAATAAATTTCTTATAATGAAGAATCTTTATAATTCCCTTCAAAAATCATAAATTCCTTATCATTAAAATGTTCAAGAATAACCTGAAAAAAAAATCATTTATCCAGTATTTTGTACAATGGAGTGGAATTCCAAAAGTTGACCTCTAAACTCCCTTTTAACTCAATATTCAAAGACATATCAGCTTTTATTTTATTATAATACTAGATCGGGCCTGTGGGGATCAGGCCAAAACCGGCTCTCTGACATCCCCTGAGGGGTCCTTGATTTCGAGAGGGCACAGACCAGGTCGAGGGACCCCACCGGTGCACGATCAGGGCCGGGGAGGGACCGCGGGAGGGCTTCAAGGTGTGTCTGGCCCATCTTGCCCAGTCCCAATCGGCTGGATCCCAGCAGAAAGTTAACCTACAGGTCAAAGCATCTGCCCCCTGGTGGTCAGTGCACGTCATAGCGACTGGTTGACCAGTTGTTACAGTCGTTCCAGTCATTCTGGTTGTTGGGTCGTAAACGGTTGCTTAGGCTTTTATATAGAGAGATGGAATCAGTCCTCAAGAAAATTCAAACCCTCAGCCCCCAAATTCCAGAGGCAAACAGCTGTGCAAACAGGGAGCTCCCAAGGGTGATGCTGTTCTTTTGGTGATGCCTACCTGGCCTAGAGCAGGGCTGTGCCCAAGCAGACCATTGATACATCTCAACAAGGAAATGATCACGGAAAACGCAGATTGCTTCTGAAGTGAGAAGAACAATAAGACAGTAAATCCACACTTGGTTTCACAGAGAGTGCAGTCCTCACGGTACAAGGGACTTCCCAAACGTCACGACGCTACGCACGACAGAGCCAAGACTCGACCAGTTTGCTGCTCTTTCCATGGCCCTCCGTGACCTTGACACTCTTCTCAGAAACAACCAAAGACAAGAAACGCTGTGTTGCAGGACACCGAGGCCATCTGAGGACACTGTCACCTCCCTATGGTCAAAACCAAGGGGTCAAGTTATCATTGTAATCATTCCAAGAGGGTCGCTGGACAAGACCAGAAGAGACAGCACATAGGACCGGAGGGAAATACACATATTCACAGGGTGGGCAAAGTGGGTGTACAAGTGTGAGGATGCGAAACAGTTTATCCTTGTAATATTATTGATTAATTACTGTATTATTTTCCATACAAACAACTGTACACCTACTTTTGCCCCACCCTGTATATGTATTTATGGTATCCAAGTTGACAATAAATTTTGATGGTCTTTCTTTTTCCTATTGGTCTATATTAATCTAAATCACCATGAATTTTCCAAATCCTCCTGCAATTTTACACTCCATAGCAACAGTCCGCAGGTCCAGAATCAACAGAAAAGATTTATCCAACAAGGACTCAGGGGTTGAGCATCGACCTATGAACCAGGAGGTCACGGTTCGATTCCTGGTCAAAGCACATGCCCAGGGTGTGGGCTCCATCCCCAGTGTGGGGCGTGCAGGAGGCAACCAATCAATGATTCTCTCTCATCACGGATGTTTCTCTCTCTCCCTCTCTGAAATCGATAAAAATATATAAACAAAAAAAAACAGTTATAAATGCCTGTGTGAGAAATAACTTGTGCGTGTTTTAAACACCTGATGAAATTTGAGTGTGAAAATGAAGGCTGCTCATTTGAAAGCCCATCACACAATGTGACCACAAACGCAGAGTGCCTGGAGGCACAGGGCTCACAGGGAGCCGAGCGGTGGGATGACGGATGTGTGAGCAGGAGGCCACGGCGCCTCACACCGCTGCTCCCAGGGGGAGGGAGGGGCACGCGCTCACGGGCGGACAGGCGTCAGGAGGAGCCACACTGGAGCCTCCGGCCATCCCTGTCCCTTCAGGCTCCCTGGGCCCTGGGCCTCCGTCACCCAGAGGACCGGATGCTCACGAAGAGGGAGCATCTCATGTGATTCCCGTCCCACGTTAACTCTGAAGTTCAAACCTTAACCTCCTGGCTCTTTCTCAGAACGTGGAGACACTTTGAGGCCCTGATGGCCCAAAAGACTGACCGTTTCTAGAAAAGGTAGGATCTACATCATGCAAAAAATAAAGTCAAATAAATACATAGACACTTGTGAAGTCAATGGACTGCTTGGAGGCAATCAGTCTCTGCAGTTATTTCCTGGTCAGGAACGCTGTGCCGATGCCGGCTAATTAGCCTGGTACTATGAATTATGTATGCATATCTTAAGTAAGTGTGTACACATATTAAAGGGGTTTTTTTCCCCTTATTTCATTGTGAAGCCAATCATTTGATGTGGCTCTGCATAAAGCTCTCATACACATCAAGAAGCAATCAACAAACTCCTGGAGTCCATCAGGCAGGGCCGTTTAGATGGTTTCTAATCATGATTATGAAAATATAATTAGGTGGTTTCATGTTTGTTGTTGACTCTGTGTAGGGGAAAGTGAGTCTCCAAATAGAAAGTGCGGGAGATATTACACAGAAACCGCAAGAGAACAGCGTGCAGGAGACACAGGCACGCACACGCGTGCACGGGCGCACACGCACACGGGAACCGCAGCCCCTTCCGCCAGCATCTCAGCAGCCTCAGACTTAAGGAGAATATCATCGCTTTCATGATGTCAAAAGAAATGGGATTTAATAAACCGATTGCCTAGAAATAGGTTTGACGAATGCCTCCCTTTGCTGTCCTCGTGAACTGTAGCTGTTGCTGCAGTTTAAACGAACCCCCCGCCCGCCCCCCCGCCCCGCCCCGGCCTGGACAGGAGGGAGGGGAGGAGGGACAGTCCTGGACCCATGGAGCTGAAGGATGGTGCCCTCGCGGCCTCTCCTAATCCATCTGCAATAAACCTGATATTTATTTAGCTCCAACCACCCAGCTTGGAAGTGGAAGGATCTGCACCTGCTCCTGCGGAGGATGGATCACCCACCAGCGAACGGGGGCCTCGCAGCCTGTCCAGGCATCACCACCTCACCGGGGTGACAGGCCCCCCACCCCCACAGCCTCCGCTCCCGAGTTCCCCGCGGGACTCTCCAGGCCACATTCCCTTTCCCTGTGCAGCCAGAGCCCCACTGGGAACACCCACCCGGCCTGGTCCCTCTGCGCCTGGAAGCCGTCGGTCAGCAGCCGGCCGGCCCCTTTGTGGGGTTTCCAGGAGCTGCGGCGCCAGGTGAGCGCAGCCCGCAGGGCGAGGGCTCTGGTCCCGCTCCACGTGCCACCTGCTCTGCCACGAAGACGCGGGTTCTGTCTGCTCGGCTGCGGCATCTCTACCCACGAGGAACGCCCGTGCTCGAATCTTCTCCTCCGAAGCTCGTGTGTCGAACCAGCCTCTGCTCCTCTCTCCAGCGCCAGGGACGTGCTGCATCTCACCGATGCGATGTGTCGGCAGTAATACCGCCTCTTCAGGATGCCAGACGCAGGAGCTCCTTCGGGGGCAGAGCCGCGGGCAGAGGCCTGTGCTGCATCCACCGGCTCTGCTGAGAACCGGGAAGGCAGGGGACAAGGGGCAGGTCGCCGGCCTCCGAACCAAGCGGAACGGGGATTGGAGACATCATCGCACCAGCTCGTGGGCAGGGCATGCTGAGGACTCTGAATATTAGACCAAAGATTTCTCTTTAAAAAACAACTCTGCTCTTGCCAAATCTGCCGCTTGTCCCCGAGGGACAGTGAGGTGCCTGCACAGAGGGCGGCTCAGGAGCGCAGGGGCTGGCGGCTCACACCTCACTGGGTCCGCATCTGGGGAAACTGCCACTCACAGCCCCCCCGCCCCCTCGGCCTCCGGGGCACACTCCAGCCACTCGCGGTGGCCTCGCTAGGACCGTGGTTAGTACTAACTCCTGTGAATGTTGTATCATCTTGCATTCGTCACGAGCCTGTATTTTCAAGCTGCTTTCTAACCCTATATAATAAAAGGGTAATATGCAAATCGATCAGGTAGCAGAATGACCGGTCGCTCTGATGCGCACTGACCACCAGGGGGCAGATGCTCAATGCAGGCCTGACGGCTGGCGAGTGCAGTGGTGGTGAAGGTGACAGGAGCCTCTCCCACCTCCGCGGCAGCACTAAGGATGTCTGACTGCCGGCTTAGGCCTGCTCCCCGCATAAACCATCAGTTGGACATCCCCTGAGGGCTTCCAGACTGCTAAAGGGTGCAGGCTGGGCTGAGGGGACCCCCCCCCCCTTAGAGTGCATGAATGTTGTGCACCGGGCCTCTAGTCCTAATAAGTTAACTCTCTCAATGATCCTGAGCAGGAGGCCAGTGGTCTTCTCTCAATGTTAACAGTGAAGGAAAAATCAGTGTAGCCCTGGCCGGTTTGGCTCAGTGAACAGAGCGTGGGCCCATGGATTGAAAAAAACCAGTGTCGCTAGGTCACCATGCCAGAGCCCACAGGGAGCGTGCTCTGCACGGGGGGACGAAGGACATACCAGGGCCGCCCCCTCTCCTGCACCAACAGCTGCCTCTGAACGGTGACGGGAACAATGAGGGCAGCACGTGGGCCACTGAGCAAGAACCGGTGACAGTGGGCACAGCCGGACACTCCGCCGGCATACGGCCCTGCCCCGAGGCGTGGGTGTGGGCTCAGAGAACACCGCCGGCTCCACCACCTTAGATTGGCTCTCTCTTCTTTTTCTAAATATATTTTTATTGATTCAGAAAGGGAGAGGGAGAGAGAGAGAAACATCCATGATGAGAGAGAATCATGGATCGGCTGCCTCCTGCACGCCCCACACTGGGGATGGAGCCTGAAACCAGGACATGTGTCCTGACCGGGAGTCAGACCGTGACCTCCTGGTTCCTAGGTCAACGCTCAGCCACTGAGCCATGCCAGGTGGGCTTAGATTTTTCTTAAGAAACAATCAATGTTCTCCGTGACGCCGAAATCAGAGAGTTCAGCCCAGACACAGAAACATGTGCCGATGACCATTTAACTCCCAGTGTCTGAGGACTCCTGACAAGACTTGTCAATATCCAACCCCCCCTCCCCCACTCTGCATGTGGTCATGACACTGGGTGCACTGGCCCTGCCCTCATTCTCACCACTGTCAACCCCTCACGCCCCTCCCTCTCCCGAACCCTCATCTAATCAATAACATTTTCTTTCAGGGCAGTCTCCTTTACTGCTGCTCCATCTCTGTCTGG
>NW_005879742.1:0-6781 GCF_000147115.1 Myotis lucifugus | reverse complement strand
CCCGACTGACTGCAGAATAAAGCCCAAATGCTTCTGCTGACTGTCAACACCTTCCAGTCTGGGCCCTGCCTCTCTGGCTGACTCATTCTCACACACACCCCACTGGGGCCAAGCGCCGCTCTAGGCTCTGGGTCTCCAGCAGCGGACAAGGCGGACCCACTCCCTCCCCTCGTGGTGCCTACATTCCCCTCCTGGGGGAGAGGGACCAGATAACATGGAAACAAATAAGACTGTTTTGTGCCCCATCAGTTCCTTCGAGGTTCCGTCACAGGATCTGTTCGGGGTGCCTGAGCCAGTGCACAGGGTCTCGCAGCTCCACGCCTTTGCAGATGCTGTTCCCTCTGCTAGAACCGCACCCTTCCCGTTCCCCCTCTGCTGCACTTCTTCCACCCTTCAAGCTTCAGTTCCATTATGCCCCACGGAGGTCTTCCTGCCAACCTCAGGCAGCAGTGGCCGCGTTGGGCACCATATACATACCTATCACTTTACCACAAGGCATTTGAATCCTCCACCCCGGTGCCTGGCTCCCCAGTGACACTGTGAGTACCTGGGTCTGATTTGTCTCCACGCCCCAAGCCCGAGCACTTGGTCTGGTCTTGGGGGTCCCCAATGAGCAATGCCCGATTCTGTGAATGGATGGAATCCAACCGCAGCCACCCATGAAGTGTTGTTGTCCAGCTGCCGAGTTCCTGTGGCTGTCGGGGGGCCGAGGCACTCAGACCTCCTGCCTTCATTCCTGAACTTTTTGCTTCTACACACAGGCTTGCAATTTCCCCTGAAAGCACATTGCCATCTGCCTGCTTGTGCCCACGTTCTCCATCAGATGTGCCTCATCCAGCTGCTGCCCTGGGGCTTGCCTACACCGGGAGGCAGCCATGGAAATGGCCAGGGTTCCTGGCCCTCAGTCCCAAATCCCCTCTTCAACCACACAGAGGTGCCCCTTGATGCCACCCTGACCCCCTTAGAGGGGGCTTCAAGCGCAGAAAGCTGGAGTCTAGCTGTCCCAATGTCACCATCACTGATTCTAAGGCAGGGTCAGATTGCCTTCTTTTAAAAAATAGATATATTTTTTATTGATTTCAGAGAGGAAGCGAGAGGGAGAAAGAGATAGAATCATCAATGATGAGAGAGAATCATGGTTCGGCTGCCTCCTGCACGCCCCACACTGGGGACTGAGTCTGCAACCCAGGCCTGTGCCCTGACCTGGAATTGAACCGTGACCTCCTGGTTCATAGGTTAACGCTCAACCACTGAGCCACGCCGGCCGGGGCCAGATTGCCTTCTCCAGGCTGTCTTCTCGTCGGCCCCTATCTTCTTTGCAGGATCCCGAGGCCCAAGTGGAGGCCAGCCCCAGAAAGGCCTCAGGTAACACATACTCCCTCCTCCTCCTCAACTCCTGCCAATGCCGAGATGTGAGCCTTGGCAGGGCCCCTGGACACTTGTATGGGCTGCGGTGGCCGGGCGCACGGCTGCGGGTATTCTGTTCCTCCCGTGGGCTCGTGCATTATGCAGGAGGGCGGACAGCGCCAAGCCAATAGCAGGAGTGATGCACGCACCCCCTTTGCCAGGGCTCCACTCCTTCCCACACCACACCATTTGTTGGCGGCCGGAAGAAACTGGCTTCGCAATAGTTGGCTAACCATCCGTGCTCCCTCTACCTACAGTTCAAAGCTGGAGAAGTCAGCTGTCATCACGGGTGGTTTGGCACTGCCCCTGGGAAAGCGAGAAAGGGGTATGTCCTCCCAATGGTGGGGTGGGTGGGAGCCCCGAGACGCAGAGGAAGCGGAGATGGAAGAAGCCAGGCAGGTCTGGGCTCGGCTGTGCAAAGGGAACCCGGCAGCTCTGATTGGATCTCACGCCTCCAGCCCCTCTGTGGGCATCAGACACATTGCCTCCCAGAGTCTGAGAGGAGGTTCAGCAGCCGCCTCATTACGAGAACGGAGTCCTGTGCTTGGGAAATGGCCCCGGGGGACGAGAAGCTGAGCTGGGCTGAGCTGAGCAGGCATCAGCACAGGCCTCTCCGCAGACTTCGTCTTATTTAATCCTGACAGTGCACCCGGGGGGCGCACGCCTTTTTTTTTTTTTTCTCTCTTTTTTTTCATTTTCTAGAATCTAGATGGAAAGAATTCTGACGCAGTGGAGAAGGGATTTTAGAAGTGGGAGGATCTAGATTTCAATTCTGTGCCTCTGTGTGACCTTGGGCAAGTCCACCGAGGTCACTAAGCCTCCGTCTTCCTCATCAGGGAGTGCATGGAGACTGTCAGGGCTTATTGTGACCATGAAAGGAAATGCAGGCAGAGTGTCTGGCATAGAACAAGGGTTCATTTAAAAATATAACAGCCCTAACCAGTTTGGCTCAGTGGATAGAGCGTGGGCCTGCGGACTGAAGGGTCCCAGGTTCGATTCCGGTCAAGGGCATGTACCTTGGTTGCGGGCACATCCCCAGTAGGGGGTGTGCAGGAGGCAGCTGATCGATGTTTCTCTCTCATCGATGTTTCTAACTCTCTATCCCTCTCCCTTCCTCTCTATAAAAAAATCAATAAAAAATATCAAAAAATATATAACAATGACAACTCTTAAAAAATATATTCTTACTGATTTCAGAGAGGAAGGGAGGGGGAGAGAGAGATAGAAACATCAATGGTGAGAGAGAATCATTGATCGGCTGCCTCCTGCACGCTCCACACTGGGATCAAGCCCGCAACCGGGGCATGTGCCCTGACCGTGAATCGAACTGTGACCTCCTGGTTCATAGGTCAACGCTCAACCACTGAGCCACGCTGGCCCGGCACAATGACAACCCTTAATATCACACTCAACCATCCCAGCAGCTACGGAGAGGCATTGCTCTTGTCCCATTTTGTGGATGAGAAGCCCAAGGCGCAGAGGCGTTAAATCAGGTGCACAGTTCTCCTGGCTGGCGAGTGGCAGCCGTAGTATCTGAGCCCGGGCAGTGGGACCGTGTGTGCAACGGCGGCTCAGAGAGGTCTGACACCTGACCACGGCCACACAATCAACAAGACACAAAAAGGGCCTGGACACTTAGCTTTCTGACTCCAACTCACATGCCCCTCAGCTTGTCCTGTTGCACAGCTAGAGGGCGGGACTGGACTGGTTTGGAGCGGCACCTACCCTGGGACCGGTCCCATTAAAGCATAAATAATACATGTGCCGGCGCGCGGCCCAGGACGCTCCCCAGAGCGCCGCCGGGGGAACCGGACCCTTCCCTGGGTATCAGGTGGGAAACAGGCCACTTGGGGCTGCCTGTTGGTTACCTATTCACAGCCTTCCATGTCGCACCTCACACCTCGGCGGGCCGGGCCGGCTGCGCCCAGCTACAGAGAGGATGGACGAGGCCGCCTGTGACCGAGGAGCCTGAAGCAGCAGGAAACGGTAAACCTGGGCCCAGGGTGGATTGTGTGACAGGTCTGAGGGGACAGCGTGGGGGTCAGGGACCCGCCCGGGGAGCGGGGCTGTGCGGGAAGGTGGGCCTGTGCCAGGCGAGCCTGCACCAGCGTGGCACTGGGGCCCTGAGTGCCACCCCACGCTGCCCCCTGTGGGTGCTGCCTTCGGAAGCAGGTGGCTGCACCCCGTGCCCGGCCTCGTGCCCCTCCCCCGGGGGTGTTGGGACACCCCTGGACCGCCCAGATAAGGGATCGAGGGGTGTGGAGTGCACCCCGTCTTGGGTTTATTTGCGGGGGGACACAGATCAGCAGGAACGCGCACATGCACAGGGGACAGCGACCCTTTCCAATTCGCTTTCAGCACTTCTGCCTCCGGCAGGAGGAGCCCGGTGAGCTGCCAGGCGCCCTTCCGCACCTCGGTCCAGGCTTATCTGGCCTTTTGTTTACTGGCGAGCAGGCCTCCCGCTCAGATTGGAGCCGGCGATAGTATCGAGCTAGGATGTTAGAGCAGTTTCTTCACCTTATTAATGTTTTGTGACAGTCCATTTGAACCAAGGGATAATGGCTTTCTAATCTCTAGAGTGATAAAAGCCTCCCTTTAAGTACATGGTTAAAAGCAAGTACCTGGAAATCTGGCTTCTAGGCTCAAATGCCAGCTCTGCCTCGTACTCCCTGTGTGACTGGGGAACACGCAACCTCTCTGAGCCTCAGTTCCCGCGTCCGGACCGGGAAGTAATCATGGCTCCTCCCTCTCAGGTTACTGTGAGGGTTACAGTAGTTCATACACGTAAAGGGCGTGGATTTGTGACTGACATGGGTCAGTGCTGTGTAAATGTTTGTGATTAGGTCAAACGGAGGAAAACCACAACACACAGAAAACACTTTGGACCAATCCCACCGTTGTCCGTGTGGGGAAGCGACCTTCGAGGAATTAAACAGCCGAGCTGGGATCTCAGTGGGCCTCTGGATTCCCAATCTACTTATCAGCCATTTCCGTCCTCAGCCATTCATGTAACCTCTCGGCCTTGGCTTACTCATCTGTAGAATGGGATTAGTACCGTCTCATTGGCTGATGGGATGGTGTGTAAAGGCCCAGAAAATGAGTTGGTATGATGTCTCTAATGCATTCTCAGCAGGAGTAACATTGCCCCCAAGGAGGCAAAAATTGGAGGGCAAAAAAAAAAAAATCTTTTTTATATATAAAGCACAGATATACAGTATATCTGTTATCAGAATTTCACAAAGACTGGCAATTAGGAAACAAAATGTCTAAAACAGGCTCCGTAGGAGAGCATTAATGAAAAAAAGCTGAGAAACCAAGGTTTTTCCAACTTGGGTCGTTACTCACAATGGTTTGTGAAATTGGCTTCATGGGGTGGGGCACGGCCAGAATTGGGGAGATTAAACCGACACAGAAAACGCCCCAGTGCATTGCACAGGGTCCGTGAGCGGGGGAGGAAGTCTGGGCTCAGTTCGCATGTGTGTGCCTGTGCTGAGTCAGGAAGTAAAATGTATCTCTTGGTGGTTACGGTTAAAAAAGTTAAAAGCCAGTGCTCTGAACAACTTTCTTCTCCCCGATCCTTTATCTCTTAGACAGGACCACGCAGCCTTGGGCTGTTAGAAGAAATTACTAACGAAGGAAGGAAACGTAGGAGAGTCCAGATTCTAACGGAACTGGGGCCTGACCTTACCAGCTCATGGCCCAGGAGTCTTCCCTTTCTTGCTTTCTCTTCCAGGGTAAGCCTCAGGTTAGCGGGGAACGGCTGTCCCTTAGCACCCGAGGGCGAGCGGAATGTCTCCCGCGTGCTGCTCTTCACCCCTTCCGCTGCTCCCCCCTTTCTTCCTCTCCTCTCTTCTCCCAACTTAGAAGGCAGCAGTCATGTCGACCCTGAGTCCTAGCTCTGCGGCTTACGATGCAGCCGGGGGCAAGTCATTTCACTTCCCTGAGCCTCGGTTTTCCCAGCTTTAAAATGGGGAGATTATTTGTAAGATTGTAATGATCCTTAAATGAGAGAATGTCGCCCGGCCCGAGTGTCTCAGTGGTTAAGCATCGACCTATGAACCAGGAGGTCACAGTTCAATTCCCGGTCAGGGCACATGCCAGGTTCTGGGCTCAATCCCCAGTAGGGGGGCGTGCAGGAGGCAGCTTGGTCAATGATTCTCTCTCATTATTGATGTTTCTATCTCTCTCTCCCTCTCCCTTCCTCTCTGAAATCAATAAAAAATATTATTTAAAAAAATGGGAGAATGTCTGCAAAGCATATTAGTATTTCAGTGCCTTGTGTACGGCAGTGCTCATAATAATAGTAGCTAACAGGCCTGTGCAAAGTAGTTTATACACACTATTTCTATTTCATCCTCACAATGAGCCTGCAAGGAGCTGGGAAGATAACAGAGCAAACTCCAGGCCATGCCCGGCCTCAAACCTCAGTTTAAGCAGCACCTATAGTTCTTTGTGACTGCATTGCATTGACTCCCTTTCAAAAAGCTCTCCTCATAATCCCACATAATGACTTTTGCTTACATCATATTGGCCAGGCCTCTAACTGCAAAGGAAGCTGGGAAATATAGTTTTTTAAAAAATAGGTACATTTATTCCCCAACAAAATAAGAAAGACGATGAGAATGGATACTGGTTAGGCAACCAGGGGCGTCATCTTCAACAACCTTATTTTAACCTTTAATTCTCAGAAGACTATCCAGAGGAGGAAAAAGGAAATAGCTAAGGAAGCAAGAACTATTAACAGAAATAAGCTATGAAAATGTGACTGATATGTCCAAATTGCATTCAATGGTGTTTTGTTTCTTTTTATTTAATTTTTCAGACCCTATAGAAAAATGAATTTATGAGTTTTCTACATCTGCTTAACATTATAGAGACCAATACATTCTCTATGTATTGGTGGAATGGGGAAAAACCCTGCCTCGCTCACTTCCTGACAGTTTAACCACGATAAGGTACCAAACCTCTCCATGCCTCTGTTTTCTCATCTGTACAAAGGGCACAATAATAATCCTTACCCTCAATGCTGTTTTGAGGAAATGACAGTGTTTGGCCCCTAGTAAATGTTACATAGGTAACATTTACTGAGCTGGTATTTTTATTTTCCCAGCTTCACAGGAAGAATTGAGTCTCACAGAGATTGGCCCACCAACATTCCGGGAATGGAAGAGCCTGGGTTTTTTTTTTTTTTTGGTTTTTTTTTAACATTTTAAAAAATTCTAGCTTAATTTGAATAAAGTGCACAAATTATAGGAGTCTGCCCTAGCTGGTTTGGCTCAGTGGATAGAGCGTCAGCCTGCGGACCTGAAGGGTCTCAGGTTTGATTCGGTCAAGGGCACAGGCCCGGGTTGCAGGCTCGATTCCCAGTAGGGGG
>NW_005879741.1:0-6782 GCF_000147115.1 Myotis lucifugus | reverse complement strand
ATATATTTTTATTGATTTTTTACAGAGAGGAAGGGAGAGGGATAGAGAGCTAGAAACATCGATGAGAGAGAAACATCGATCAGCCACCTCCTACACACTCCCCACTGGGGTGTGCCCTCAACCAAGGTACATGCCCTTGACCGGAATAGAACCTGGGACCCTTGCGTCCGCAGGCCGACGCTCTATCCATTGAGCCAAACCGGTTAGGGGCAGTCTCCTCTTTAAAGACAACAGGTCTGGGCAGCTGCTGGGTGGGGCCTGGTGGCAAGCCCTGGGTTGGGGGTCCCTGAATCCACAGGCAAAGGGGAGGCCCCACTTTGGACACCAAAACTGTTTCCGAATTGAAGGGGTATATTCGCCTGTGCACATCACAGCCCAGTAAGACACAAACAGGAGTTTGTAGCCAAGAAAATAAGGATTTATTAAAGGACATGGAGCCATGCCCAGAGTCACAGGTACCTCATGCTCAAAGTCCTGCTCCCCAATGGCTTCCAGGGGATGGATTATATAAAGAAAAAAAATCATTAATCGTGGTGACTAATAGAGTTAGGGTCATGGTCGGTATTGATTGATTGGTGCTAGGGTAGAGGGTAATTGATCATTGTAACTGGTCCTGATGTCAGCCTCCACAAAGATTTGTTCTGTGGGATTATTCCAATTTCCTGGGTTTGGAGCTAAACACGATTGAGGCCAAGATATTATGTTTAGTTTGATTGAAAACTCTGTCTCAATAGTCAATAGACCCAGGACTTTATTTCTAAGATTGCTGGAAGCTGACCAGAAGAAACTCATTGTCCTGAGGGCTTACTGATTAAGCAAAGGAGAGGGGGGTGAGTGAGTCAGTGTGTTAGGTGAGGCCAGTTTGAGTCAAAGGAAAAAAAAAATCAAAAGAAAAGTCCAGATTAAAGAAAATAAGGTTTCTTAGTGGTTACAGTTTCAGCTTGAGTAACTGAACAAATAGTAGTTATTAACTGAGATGGGGAAGATGGAAAAGGTACAGTTTAGGTGACATAAGGCATTATGCCTAAAAATAAAAGAAATTCATGAAATGTTTTTCCATTAAATATGTATGCAATGGGTTTTTATAACATGAACTTTATCAACTTACAGAAATTTATTTTATTTTTCTGAGAGATATCTTTAAAATTACTAAATGTTTCTTATGACTTCCTAAAGAAATTATTTTACTTCTTTTCTTCAGACTAATTTTGTATTAACTTGAACAATTTTCTAATATTGAACCAACATTGCATTCTATGATAAGCCCTCGTGGTATATGCTATATAATAGCATGCTGTACAAATAATTGGAGGGTACACAAACAGAATTCTTTTATGAAAGTTGAACTTGTTTTAGGTTATAATTTTAAAGAATTGCTATGATACATTAATGATGGCAGTGCAGTTGAATCTGAAATAAAATTATAGTAAGAAACTACTTATGTTTGAAGATTAAGAAATGCTTACAAATAACTCAAGTGGAACTTAGAAAATATTTAGAACAGAATGAAATGTGTACTACATATCAGCATTTGTATGGTGCGGTTACACTGACACTTTGTGGGATATTCATACCTTAAATACTTTTATACAATTATATAGCTTATACATTTTAGACTCACTGGATTTCAAAGTTTAGGCCTAAAGCATTTGTAGGTGGGCCTACCATTTGCCATGAATTCTAAGGGAAGCCTTTATTTATTTATTATTTCTTTGTTTCTTTAAGCCTTCATGGAGAATTAGGCCCACATAGTGAATTTTCCTTGTGGTTTTCCTCTATATTTTATCCGATTAACTTTCCATCTTATTTTTCTCTCTGGGAGAATAGTCCATCTGAATCCCAACTGTATTTGCTGTGGTGTCTATCAGGCTGTGGGTTGTCTGGGGCCTCACACATGGAAACTTTAGATTACCTGTGGGTAGTTATACATGTACTAGAGGCCCAGTGCACGAAATGCATACACTCAGGCGGGGGGGAGGGGGGTCTCTCAGCTTGGCCTGCACCCTCTTACAGTCTGGGAGCCCTCGGGGGATGTCCAACTGACCGCTTAGACCACTAAGCCGTCAGTTGGACATCCTTGGCGCTGCTGCGGAGGCGGGAGAGGCTCCCGCCACCACCACTGTGCTCGCCAGCCGTGAGCCCAGCTTCTTGCTGAGTGGCACTCCTCCTGTGGGAGTGCACTGACCACCAGGGGCAGCTCCTGGGTTGAGCATCTTCCCCCTGGTGGTCAGTGTACGTCATAGTCTCCGACATCCCCCGAGGGGTCCCAGATTGCGAGAGGGCATAGGCCAGGCTGAGGGAGCCCACCGGTGCATGACTGGGGCTGGGGAGGGATGTGGGGGGTTGGCCAGCTGGGGAGGGACTGCGGGAGGGCTCCAGGGTGTGTCCGGACCATCTTGCTCAGTCCTGATCAGCCAGACCCCAGCAGCAAGCTAACCTACCTGTGGGAGCATCTGCCCCCTGATGGTCAGTGCATGTCATAGCGAGCAGTTGAGTGGCCTTAGCATATTATGCTTTGATTGGTTGAATGGCCAACTGGATGACTGGACACTTAGCATATTAGGCTTTTATTATGTAGGATGCTCTTAAGATAGCTGGTGGTTTCAGTGTTTCTTTACTTTCCTGGACTGATTCCCTGGCTCTGTACCTGTCTTTATATATCTTTTCTTTCATTTCTTGCAGGCTCATCAATTTCTTTGAAAATTTTTTTTATTTTCAATATTTTCCTCTGAACATGTAAAAGTGTTATGTAGCGGTACAGTTTCAATAATTCTCATCTGCCACACTACCAGAAATGTCAATGTATGCCACTGTTTTTATTATATATTGCTTGCAGTTCTAAATATTTTATATTCCATTATGATTTTTTAAGTGTATTTCATAGTATGACTGCATTTTCATCATGTGAGGATTTTCTCTGATTTTTATTGCATTCCATTTTTACTGCACGTGAAAAGATAATTTGGTTTGTATCAAATAGTCCCTCAGTATTCATGGAAATTTGGTTTCAGGCTAGTATTCTCTCAATTTTTATAAAAAAATTAATTATTCATTTAAAATATGTATTTTATAACTGTTAGGTGTAGAATTATATACATACAGAGCCTGTTCATCATGTACTCATATTTTTATATCCGTACTAATTTTATCTGCTTGATCTATTGGCTGCATAGAGAGATGTATTAATAATTCCCTATATGATTGTGGATGTGTTAATATCTTATCATTATTCTGCCATGTTTTCATTTGTATATTTGGGGCTTTGTTTTTAGGGCTCATACTGGAGATTAAAATTTTTTTACTTCTAGGCAACTGCATCATTAACTTACTTGCTTACCCTCTGCTATTCCATTTCCTTTTCATTTCTGGCATTCTCTACTCTCTACCTCGATTCATACATTTACAATTATTTTTGTACATTCTACTCAGTATTTTAGAAGTTTGAAATGGGAGGGTTTTTCAATTTGATCTTGCCAAGGGCGCTAATGTTTACAGGTTTCATTTAACCTATGGAACCAGGTGAGATCACATAGCATGTAAAATGAAGAGGAGTGGAAGGCCGATCACAGGGAACTACAATATTGAGAGGATGAGTGAAAATGAGATAAACCTGAGTATGCTTTCCTTCTGTTTTATACTCTCTGCAAACTCTTTTCTTCAGTGGGTTCATAAATTCCCAAGTATGTCAAAAAAACAAATTAAACACAGGTAATAAAATAGAGATAATTCTTCCAGGAACACTCATTAGTATCTTTAAAAAATATAAGATGTGATAATAAGATCATTGGAAAATATTATGTATTTTGTATATTTAGGCAGCTTATTTTTTCTTGTATATAGAGATGTGTCAAAATCATCATTCCTTTTATTGAATATTAAGTACAAGGAAAACTTCCATTGCTAGCATTTTATAAAAGTAATGTGATGTCTGCCTTTATTTGTTTTATATTGAACCCTCTAGCAAAAGACAGCATAGTTATTGTTTCTTGTCAAACTTCAGACAGGGAGGTTCAGACAGCAGAAGTATTTTAAACTGTTTTTGTCTGAAAGAAAAAGTAATAGAGAAAATGGCAAAGACAGTTGAAAAAAGAGCAGATTTACAATGTCAACTAAGGGATAAGAAAACATGAAAAGACCCATAGAACAATGAGATTAAAGTAAATCTGGAAAGTTGAAAGATTTTAAAGATCTTCCAAACTTCCTGGGCCAACACAAATCCACCAGAAATGTCTTGATATTTTCTTTTACAATTTTTCGAATGCTTCTGCAATTCCCAAGATGTATAATCACTTTGTGTGGAGACATGATTAAAATAAAATATTACCTAAGCATATAGATCAGTGAACAATGAATAAATATTTGAACTTTAGAAATGGATAAGGGGGCTATCATGCTGAATATCACCAGTTGCTTCAAAATGATGACAGGAACTTCTTTGGGATAGCTGAGTTTTCATATGAACAAATCAGTTCTTCAACATTCTTAGATATATTTAATCCAATTTGTATTTGGTTAGTATTAAATGGAGTTAATGAATAATACCTAAAATGTTTAATTTGAAATGTGTGCCCAAAACAATAAAGGCTAGAAAACAAATTAAAAAATGTATAATTCTACCCAGTTATTATAATCTACTAGAGGCCCGATGCACAAAATTCACGCAAGGGGGTTGGCCCTTGCAGCCCCAGCTACCTTGGCCCTAGCCCTGGCTTCGTCCAGAAAATCATCCAGACAGTTGTCCAGACGGTCATTCTGCTGTTTGGTCTAATTAGCATATTAGCTCTTTATTATATAGGACTAGGGGCCCAGTGCACAAAAATTTGTGTGCACTGGGGAGGGGGTTCCCTCAGCCCAGCTTGCCCCCTATCACATACTGGGAGCCCTAGGGGATGTCCTACTACCTGCTCCCTGCTCCCCTTGGGGAGCGGGCCTAAGCCACAGTCTGGCCTCCCTTTGTGGGAGTCGACCGGGCTGATCAGGGGAAGGCACCAGCCCCATCACCGCACTGTTGCAGCCACTGCCAGTCACCACAGCCACCAAGGTGTTTTCATCAACACGGACTCCAGTCCCTTTACCATGAAAAAATGACAACTTTCTTTAGGCATTTTCAAGAAGTGTCTTTCATAGGATATGACATTTCTTTCTTTCTTTATCCTCACCTGGGGATATGTTTCCATTGATTTTTAGAGAATGTGGAAGAGAAAGGGAAAGACAGAGAGAAACATCAATGTGAGAGGAACACTTTGATTGGTTGCCTCCTGCATGAGCCCTGACCTGGGCCGGAGCCAGGGAGGAACCTGCAACCTAGGTACATGCCCTTGGTCAGAATTGAACCCAGAATCTGTGTTGGGCAGGCCGAGGCATTATCCACTGAGCCAAACTGGCTAGGACAGGATATGACATTTCTTAACCCTCCAGTAGCAGACCTTCCTTTTTTTCTCCAGGAGTGTGGTAAAAAAAACCCTAGATCACTTTTTGGACTCTTATTACCCAAGTTACTAAGAATATTACCAGTGGCATACAGGGAGCTTAACCAATCAGCAGTCAGAAAAGGTGTTTCTTCTGTAGTTCACACCAATTGCTGGTTTGGCCCCTGCCCAGGCCTAACGCCTCTGGCGAGTCATTAGCCCTGGGCCAGGACACCCCCAGCTCCCAGCCACCGTGGCCATCAAGGATCGCTGTCTGGCTGCGCCTCGGTTCCGGCCGCCACCACCATCAAGAATCACTGGCTGGCTCCTCCCCGGCCCAAGCCTAAAGCCTCTGGCCGAGGCGTTAGGCCTGGACCGGGGACCCCCAGCTCCCGCCGCAGCCGATCGCTGGCTGGCTCCTCCCTTACCCAGGTCTAAAGCCTCAGTCCGTGGCTTGGAGCCGACATATGCAAATTAGCCGCTATCTTGGCTGGCGATTAATTTGCATATCTCGCTGATTAGCCAATGGGAAGGGTAGCGGTCGTACGGCTAATTACCATGTTTCTCTTTTATTAGATAGGATTACTGACAGCCTGTACAGAAAAGCAGTATTCTGAGCTTTGTTTTGCTTAGCTTGATATCTGAATTGACAGTATTTCAATATTAAAATATTTGCAGAAAATGGGTAGAATTCTGTGTTTGGCATTATCACCTGGTAAGAATGATGATTTTCCTAACTCATAACTTTTTGCTAGCTTAGGGCACTTAAATGAGATTACTAAACTGTCAATGATGGAGACAGTATTGATTTTAAAGGTTTGACTCAAATAATGGCAGGTTGAATGTGAAGGACCTGTGTTGAGAATCATATGCCATTATCATACTTCTGACTTTCACATTATTTTTTGTGGCTCCTTGTTTTCTTTGATGCACACTCCTCAAGGGACTTACCACTTCTCTAGCTTCCTTTACCACACATGTTGGTGTTCTTTGGGGTTTTGTTCTAGGAGCTTTTTTGCTTTTCACTCTATACTCTTCTCCAGGATAACTCATTCTCTTCAAATTAGTTCCAGAACTACATATCTAACTGACTAACATGCTTTTCCATTTTACTTCTTTTCAAACTTAGTCTAAACCTGAACCATAATATAATCTCCCCAATCACTCCTATCTTATATTCTTTCAGTGTGAATGATGGTCCTTTATTGCCAAACAAAACAAAACAAACACAAAACCCAAGTGTCATCCTTAAATCTTACTTTTCTCTTACTCCTGCTCCTACCTAACAATCACTAAGTTCAATTGATTCTAATTGTTACTGACTCTGAAATTTCTTTCTCTCCATTTTGACTGTCCCCAGGGTACTAAGTACCA